>NW_024873324.1:0-26716 GCF_018340385.1 Cyprinus carpio | reverse complement strand
AAAGTCCTGAGTCTGCTTTTCACAAAATAAAAGCAGACTGACCAAATTCTGAGTCTCTCTGGTTAAGCTCCTCGCATGCAAAAACTTTAATTCAAGCTGTACTTTACAGCTGTTTGTTCTGTGATTGGTACCTTCTGCACAGATTTCAGACCTTCATCTGCCTAAGTTCCAGATTCTGGACCCTTTGTTGCTCCAGGAAATCAAAATTCTACAACACTTCTCTTTGTTTATGCCTGTTGAAATGGATCTGCCCTTTTCTCCACTGTAATGTTGCTCCAGTGTAAGACGCCATCACTAAGCAGACTGCTCACTCATCTATGTGGAATGTCAAACAACATTTAACCTACTCTCTTTCCAGAAACCTTGGCATTAGTGTGTTGCCATTATTAGATTATCTCATTTGCATTAGTTCTTGAATAGCTAATGTTCATTAATACCAAATAAAAACATTCATTTATTTGTTTGTGGAATAAGGTTCTTCACCTTTGCCAACAGTTTACTTTTCTATAAGGCAAATTAACTTTGTCATAGTAATGCCCAACTTTATCATTTACACTCTATCAGGGTTTTAGAGCCGAGTGGAGCGGTCACCAACCCTCTCCAAGCCTGGGAGCATTTATTTCAAATCACTTTGCTCCAGCTCCGCTCTGCTGAACATTTCCCGCCTCCTGCTCCATTCCTCGCCACTGATAGAAACACTACTCTGCCTTCTGCCCATGTCTTAATTATTTCAGTATGTTTGAAGAAGCTCAGTTCTGTCTATAACGCTTATTAAAAATAAGGGTTTCAAAGTAGCTTATTTTAACACTAGTGTGCAAACTTTTTTTTCTTCCACATGACAAGCTAATAACATGGCTGTCAAAGATATTAAATTAGGTATAATTACTGCTTTTTGCTGTGCAAATTTTGTTTTGAAAAATGAAAATACAACAGAACGTTTTCCTATGGACTGATGCTTTTTTTACAGATTTCTACTCATACAAAATTGATACAGATGAAGTAGCACTGTATTACATTTGTTTGAATGCATTATTAAAAGAGAGCCATTCCATGTGAATAAGTGTTGTAGTACTTGTTTAAATTGTGAATGCTTTCAGCTGAAAACATATATACAACTAGAAGGAGTTCGAACTAACTAATTCCCTTGAGAACTATAACTTCCCACTCATGTCCATCGCTGTCATCATAGCCTTCTCATTCTTTCTGATTTGAGTGATCCTTCACTATCAAGCTAGCTAAATATGTTAAATGTGAATTATTGCCACTTATGCAGTTACATTATGGGTCGTTGGCTTGAATTGTACTGCGTGATGGAGCAGTGTGTGGGCTGCACTCTTGGAGCGAGGAAAACCATGACTCCGATCGCATCGACTTTAAAGAAAAAACACTCTTGGCTCCAGTCAAAATCACAAACACTGCTCCACATCTACATACTCTGCACATCTACATCCATCTTATGCACTTTAATTTCATTACACATTCATGGTATTTATTTAGTTGCTGTGTTAGTTACTAGTTTATCTTTATTAAGTTTGTGTCTTCCTTGCACTGATAATAGAAGGAGGCTCAACAAGATTCTGAGGTTGAGAGGAGGCTCACAGTAAAGGAACTATGTGTCAAAATTTCTGATTGATGACCCCTCATAAAAATTCCACCCTACCCATCTCTCCCTCCCACCCTTAACTGGACACCTGTTTTGGACACCTGTTCATGTATACCCCCCACCCATCTAACTGGACATCTGTTTATCCACCCTAGCAATCCAAAGGAATTTATGACCATTCTCTTATTGTTTGGGAATGTGTTTTTGAAGTGGAACATTGAAAACTGTTCAAAAAAACTATGTGCTCAGCAGTATAAATTAGAATGTCATGAAAAGTTAATTTATTTCAGTAATTGAACCTCAAATTGTAGAAACACTTAAACACACAGACTGAAGTAGTTTAAGTCTTTGGTTCTTTTAATTGTGATGATTTTGACACATTTAACAAAACCCACCAATTCACTATCTCAACAAATAAGAATACTCATAAGACCAAAAAAAAAAAAAACATATTTAGTGAATTGTTGGCCTTCTGGAAACTATGTTCATTTGCTGTACATGTACTCAATACTTGGTAGGGGCTCTTTTGCTTTAATTACTGCCTCCACCTCGGCGTGACATGGAGGTGATCAGTTTGTGGCACTGCTTGAGGTGGTATGGAAGCCCAGATTTCTTTTTTTGACAGTGGTCTTCAGCTCATCTGCATTTTTTTGGTCTCTTGTTTCTCATTTTCCTCTTGACAATACCCCATAGATTCTCTCTGGGGTTCAGATCTGGTGAGTTTACTGGCCAGTCACCATGGTCATTTAACCAACTTTTGGTGCTTTTGGCAGTGTGGGCAGGTGCCAAATCCAGGAGCCAAAGTGCTCCAAAATTTCTTGGGGTAAACGGGTGCAGTGGGACTTTGGTTTTCAAAAAACACAATGGACCAACACCAGCACGACTACATTGCACCCCAAATCATCACAGACTGTGGAAACTTAACACTGGACTTCAAGCAACTTGGGCTATGAGCTTCTCCACCCTTCCTCCAGACTCTAGGACCTTGCTTTCCAAATGAAATACAAAACTTGCTCTCATCTGAAAAGAGGACTTGGACCACTGTGCACAGTTCCGTTCTTCTTCTCCTTAGCCCTAGGAAACACCTCTGACGTTGTCTGTGGTTCAGGAGTGGCTAACAAGAGGAATATGACAACTGTACCAAATTCCTTACACTTCTGTGGGTGGTGGCTCTTGATGCTTGACCCCAAGCTCAGTCCATGCCTTGTGAAGTTCACATCAAATTCTTGAATCGATTTTTTCCCTTGACAATCCTCAGACAAGGCTTGCGTTTTGCTCTGTTGGTTGTGCAATTCTTTTTCCTTCCACACTATTTTCCTTCCACTCAACCTTCTGTATAACTGCTTGGAATACAGCCACTCCTGTGAACATCCATTCTTCTTTGGTCAATGGATGTTTGTGGACTTACCCTCCTTGTGAAAGGGTGTCAATGAGTTTTGCTGCTCTGGACAACTGTCAGATCGCACTCTTTCCCCATGATTGTGTATCACAATATTGGAACCAAACTGAGTAGACCATTTTGAAGGCTCACATGAAACCTTTGCAGGTGGTTGCGGTTGATTACTATTGGCATGTCACCATATGCTGATTTGTTGAGATGTGAACATGTGGGGGTTTTTGTTATAATGTGCAGCCAAAAATCATCACAATTAAAAGGATTGGTCCAAAGACTTAAACTACTTCAGGTCTGTTGTACATTGAATTAATTTAATACAACAAGGTTTCACAATCTGAGTTAATTACTGAAATAAATGAACTTTCCCACAACATCCTATTTACTTGAGATGCACCTGTAATCGATCAGTGTACTTGTTAACGTGATCTTGGCGCGAGCACTGTTCGTACCACTAACTGCTGCGACACCCAGTCCACTTCCCATATGAACAGAGGGACTCGTCCACCCCCATCTTTGTGTAGATCACGACAAACACATAGTTGTAAAATAAACACCAGTCTTTTAAGGTGAAAAACACTCAGGGGTGTGTCATAGTCTGCACGTGTCATACGTAAACCTTTGTAATCATGTGTCCCACAAGTCGTCTCATGGGTCTCTTGATCTCCCAGGTTGGTCTTGTCAAAAGTTGCTGGCCCTACAAAACACGGATTGCGTCAACATACCTAATTTTGTGAAAATATATAATTAAACATTATCCAAAGGGCTTCGTGTACCAGGAACTTGAGACAGCACCAGTGGTCGCATGTTTTTCATCTTCCTTTTGGTTCTAGTGTAAGACCTCACGATAGACTTCATAGCAACCTCAATGCTGTTCTCGAGGAGTATTTTTAGGTGATGATGCCCTCGGCCGCATTGTTTGCAGAAATAATTTTCTGTTTTTCCGATTCACAAAACTATGCTCATAGTTTGTATTTTGTGTCTAGGTTAAGGATAAATGTTATCCTCAGAGTCTCCCGTTTTTTACAAACGACATCACTACAACCAGGTTGCGAGCACCCACCACTACTCCGATGATAGGGGCGGGAATGTGGGGGTGGTTTAACCTGCCAGAGTGTAACGTCATTTCTGAGTTTGTGCGCAGTGGTGAGAAGAGGAGTGTAATGTGCCGGATACCAGCGTAAGGTCACGTTTTATCTGCCAGAAGGAACACAGAGACGTGGGTAATATCAAAATAGACTTTAATAGAAAACAACACAGAGGGTAATCTCCAACACAGGGAACAGGAGGTTGACACACGTTATACATTCACTGGTAGACCCCCACCATACACTAAGGCCCCATTTACACTGCATGGTTCAACTGACCTAATTCCAATTTTTTTTTTTCCTCTCAGGTGGCACAGATCGGATGACCGTGACCGGTGAAAAACGTGTAAGAACAGGAAAAACCGCATGGATGCCGATTTTCTCAGATCGGATTGCAGGCCTCATTCATATGTGGTAAATAATTGCGGTTGATATGAATCGGATACGTGGACATTTGTGTGTGCCAATGTAAGCAAGTGACAAATCGGAATATTCCCCCAGTAAAGCAAGTCGTACGTCATTAAAAAGAAGTGACGTCAACTCAGGTGGACACCACCAACTGAGATCACATGACTTTCTTATAGTGCGCGATGGAGGACAAACGGATACACACAGTGGAGCAATGTGGAGGTTTCATATGTCTTTAATGATCAAAATATGCGTGGAAAGCAAAAACACTGTATAATCTATTTACATCTGCATCCATTGTATTTCATGGATGTTTTACTTCCTCTTCTTTCTGGGTCAGAACCCGTCTACGTTTGTAGTTTCTTAGCAGTGTATAATGTTAAATGCAAAAATTCGGATACGGGTCACTTTTAAAGATGATGTAAGCGGTGTCGTCCAAAAAATCGGATATAGTCAGAAATCGGATTTGGGCATCAAGACCTGCAGTGTAAAAGCAGCACATATCTGAATCGTAGACTGGGGCTTATAACATCACAGGATAAACGAGGGGCAGACACGTGAGGAGGATGACCTAATAATGAAAACTGTTGATGAACAATCAATCACTATTTAGAACACGGGAAAAGCTAGGTCCATCGCGAGCACATGGGGAGCAATAAACACAACACACAGATCAGTCCCATGATCCTGACAGTAAGATGCTCGTCTCTTTTATCTTTATTTTCTAACTTGTATCAGTAACATATCTCTACCTTTTTTAAAGATGCTTATGTCATCCGTTTGACTACAAAATTTTAACAATTATTGTACTGGGGTTTCGTTTAAAGAACCGTGGTCCGATGCATGTCCTCTTGGATTGTCTTTTTAGAGAGCAGCGTAACATGCTCAGCTCTTTTTTTTTTTTATTTGTACGCAGTGTATCATAACAACTACCTTTTTTAAAAGGCAACATAGATGGTGAAGACTACCCTATGCCTAGTTGTGTTTAACAAACAATTCTCTGGTACTTTTAATTTGTTTTAGATATTTTCAACCTTCCTAAAATCGTTAAAATATATACTTAGAATATCGGATCTGCGCTCTTGTTTTTTTTGTGTGCTTTTTGTTGACAGGATTATGAACCTGTGTTTCGCATCCCGTGTTTCTGTGTGTGTTCCCTTATTCTGGGGACAAGGTTCCTGTTTCTAGTCCTCATTATTAGCTGATTTCCCGACTACACGTTTTTCTGTACTGGTCCCTCGTTAAGTTTAGGTGATAAATCTGTAGTCCACCTCATGTTTCCTTGTCCCGAAAATAGATAGAATAGAAAAATCGAATATGTAGCAAGCTCGTGTTAGAGTGATCGATTTTTATGCTTTTGTCTAATTGGATTAATAAAAAGAAAACAAATTAGAATTACAAAAAGATTATAAAGCTAGTATTGAGTGTGTTGTTTTTTTAAAGAATAGAATTAGAGATAGTGAGTGCTAGAGTTAGAGGGTCAAAATAAGATGGAAAAGATGCGTTCGTTTAGCCGATGCTCTTGAAGATGGGTAAGGACTTCAGACTGCTTGGAGTGGAGTGAGGGCAGGTGGTTGCACCTCATCCAGGAAAACAAATTTATAAATGAACAAGGAGTCCCACATGGGAGTGATGGGAATTACTCTACTATATACTTACTTCTAGTGGACTCATACAGTCGAAACTGGTTTAGATGTTCCTGTATTTTGGACTAAATGTTAATATTTCCACAGCCGCCCTCCTCAGATGTGTGTGTTTAAACAGAGATACGTGGGGGCAGAGCCGTTGCGGGCACATCTGGTTAGTGCAGATACACAATTATTTTTTCTAAAGATAAAATCAAAGTGATGTATCCAATGAGATTTTCAAGTTCTGCAGAACCTAATGATATCATTTTGTGACATTTTGACAATTTATAAAAAAAAAAAAGATTCTAATGTAATGGTACATGTCTTTTACAGTTGGTAGGAAAATAGCATATGGATAATATAATTTTGTTAGCCAAGATCACACTTGATTATGATTGACATCTGTGTCCCTGCGCACAAAAATGCAGCATAAGGTCACTCACAGGTATATTTGTAGCAATAGAAACAACAATACATTGTATGGGTCAAAATTATACCATTTATTGAGTCTTTATATGACAAAAATCATTAGGATATTAAAAGTAAAAGATCATGTTCCATGAAGACATTTTGTGCTTGACACACGCTTGACATTTGATTAGTAATATGCATTGCTAAGAACTTCATTTGAACAACTTAAAGGCATTTTTCTCAATATTTAGAGATTTTTTTGCTCCCTCAGATTCCAGATTTTCAAATAGTTGTATCTCAGACAAATATTTGTCCTCCTAACAAACCACACATCAATGGAGAGATTATTTATTCAGCTTTCAGATGATGCATAAATCCAAATAATAATTTAAAAAAAAAGGAGTCTTATGACTGGATTTCGGGTCCAGTGTCACATATTATTTATTCAAGCATGCCCCAAGTTTAATATATATATATATATATATATATATATATATATATATTATATATACATATATAAAAAGAAGAAGCTGTTTACGCTGTTAAATAATATTCTCTATCTATTTTAGCACTTGCAGCTGACTGTAGGAGAGTGAACAAGTGTAGAAAGTTAGGCTACATTTGTAAAAAATATTCTATTTACTTAAAAAGAAAAAAAATATATATCCGTTAGATAAATTAGATACCTTCAAATCATTGTGAAAGGTGACTTTTGCACTTTAAGTGCAAACAAAATGGTTAACTACGCTATGGGATGTTTGGAACATAACTGGTTTGTTTAAAGGTATTAACCAATGAACATATTATGTTTTTCAAAGAAATGTAAAAATTGCATTTAAGAAAGCTGTGTGTTTTTGTTCTCGTGTTTAGTTGAAGTGAGTAATGTAGCTGAAGCGTCGCCCTCTACAGGGCGCCCCCGGTCACTGCAGCCATGCTCTGCTGCAAAGCCTTCACCACCACCCAACACACTCACATTCTTACCACCGCAATGCCCCTAGATTGAGCCCAAAGTGGCTTTTATTCTATTATAAACATTACAAACTATCACCAGCTAAAACAGCACTAGTTCAGCAGTATTTGTTTTTCTACTCGGGCATACTAAATAGACAGACGCAGCGGCAACCGCGTGACAACCGACCTGGGCTGATTCGTTCAGCACAGCCGTCATAAAGCGTAGCAGGAAAAATCATCAAGGACATGCGGAGGAGAATTCCGGTACTGGATTTTCTCAAGTATCTACGTTGACACGACCGCATGTCACGAGCGAAGACAGATATTGTTTTTTTAAGTATTTTTAAAAAAAGGCGTTTTGGAGCGCGTCTGGATCGGTGAATGTGCAGACAACGGATCGCGCGGCAGCCCCTTTGTTCGCTCGCTTCAGTTCCCTGGTGTTGCTGTTGTTCTCACTGTGCGATGACACAAGTCATAAAGGGACGCAGTTACCGTAGCCGTCAAACCCTCCGGATCTGAAATAAAACCCATCTCGGTGTGAATGAGTCTTATTCTCGGAGCAAGCGTGCAGTCCCGCGCGGCTGGACTACATCGGGAGTAGTAAGTGTTTACTGAACGCGTTCACACTGTTAGAGATCGGTCTGCGTGGAACATTAACCGTAGGACCGGCAAGAAAAAACTCCTGTTTTACGTGTTTATATTATTTTTATACTTGACACATGTGTGAAAGTCTAGCGGGTTAGCATACAATCAGCCCACTATAGCATGGAGATGTTTGTGAACCTTACCCTGGTCAGATCTGATCTACATGCACGGTGTGTGGTGCTCGTTCAGTACTGTGTTATTCTGTCTCTTCTGAGCTGCAGAGCCGCGCGCTAAACTGAATTAAACACATCGTGACACAATGGAGGGAGATCCATTCTCTCTTCAGTCACTGCAAGCCTGTGTTTGTCCTTCTTACACTTTAATACCCAGCTCGTGGTTGAAAGCACTTTCTCGTCTGGACTGTACATCGATACATTTAGTCATCTAGCAGATACGCGTTAATCCAGAGAGACGCACAGATGATATGCGCGTGCTTTAACAACTCTCAGTTTAACTTAACGCAGTAGGTTGTTGTTGTTGTTAATTATTATAACTGCATTGTGAGCAGATGCACTGCTGCTGTTGAATCTGTGGATTGTCTGAAAAGTCTGTGTCCGTGTTCTCTCCTCACGAGAGTAACCCAGTAGTATGTCCGGGTCGGAGGACGCTGCAGTTTCGGGATGGGGCTGGACTTCGACGTCAAGACGTTCTGCCACAACCTGCGGGCTCGACTCAAGCAATTCCGTACGGTGGTGTCCGGTGGAGAGCTGTGCCGCAAGGTGGTGTACAAGAGCTACAGCGGCTCGAGTACCACCTGTACCACTATGAACCTTCGAGCACTGGGCCCGGCCCTCCGGCGCAATGGGCAGCCCTCAGAAGACTGAGTCCGCAATGGAGCGCAAGTCCGGCCGCGCCTGGGGCGCATATGCCGGGTGTCCACCGACGGGCCCTGAACTCCAGCACGGGGTCATCAGGGAGTTCACGGGCGGTCCGGGGTCATTATGCCGCCCCAAGCCGAGCGCTCGGAGCACTCGCGACTCGGTCTCGCGCGTCAGAGAGCATGACCTACGGGGCTGAAGCCCAGCGCATGGTGGAGCTGGAGATCCGCGTCCGCGTGCAGCCGCAATCAGCATCTTCCAGAACCTGGACGTGCTGTCGGAGGAGGACAGCGGAGCCGAGGAACCCCCGTTGCGCGGGACGGCCCGGGGGAAGGGTGAGCGCGGAAGTAGAGGGAGATAGGAGCGGCGTGTAACGGGTAGCCGGGGGAATCGGCAAGGACCGGCTGGACAGTTGCTGCTGCGTCCAACGGGGAGAAGGGGGCCGCCCGAAAACAGGAAAGCACAAGAGCAAGACAGAAGAAGGACAGCCAGCTCGCACCATCACATGAACCCCCTGCGTGAAGCTGCCCGAGTTGGTGTTCAGAGAGCTGGGACCAGGACAGACCGGACGCTCCCCCGCGACCCATGTCTTTACTACAGGTACAGCTCTCTCACACACACTCTGTGGTGTGTGTGTGTGTGTGTGTGTGTGTGTCCCTGCAGCACAGAAGCAGTACATCGTAGCACAGGTATATTTGTAGCAATAGACAACAATACATTGTATCCATTTTTCTTTATGACAAAATCATTAGGATATTAAGTAAAGATCATGTTTCCATGAAGATATTTCTTGTACATTTTCTACCGTAAATATATCAAAACTTAATATTTGCTTAGTAATAGCTTGCAAAAAACTTCATTTTGAACAACTTTAAAGAATGATTTTCTCAATATTTAGATTTTTTTGCTCCTCAGATTCCAGATTTTTTTTTAAATAGTTTGTATCTCAGACAAATATTGTCCCTCCTTAGTTTCATGTATGCCAAAACACACAAGGTAAAGGAAGTTGTTCATGTTTTCTTATTAAAGATTAACGAGTGGGACATTATGATGTGCATTGATGAAATATGTTTTAGAAAAGAAAAAATAACACTGCAGTGTTTGATGAACAGATAAAAGTTGCACGCATTTTGGTTTCATGCTGGCGTTTTTTTACTTTGCTTGTATTTCTAGTAATGTTTTTGGGCACTGGTGATGGGCATTTCTGGAAAGCCACTTTCATAAGCTGTGTTTCACATCTTTATAAGGTTTTCCACATTTGTGTAGCTTTAAAACTTCATTTAAAAAAAAAAAATTCTGTTACCTTTAGTGGAAAGGACAAGTTTGATTTTAGGAAAGGACTAGGTGTTGTGGAATGCATTGGTAATTATCACAGCTCTTGTTTGCAGTAAGTGGACAGAAACTCATCCGCTGCTGTTATAACCCGTGAGTGCGTGAGATTTGCGGTGCGGTGTAGATTGAGTGTCTAGAGCTGCTTCTCCTCGATAGGATGGGAAGGGAGCATACCACGGCTGGCTCATTACAGAATTAATCTGTGATTTTGCATTAACGTCAAAGAATGATCAAAAATGTGAAAGTGTGCCCCTCCTGAAGAAGACATGCATCTTGATCGAGCCGAGTACTGTGTACAGATTACACTTGTAATTGTTCATTGCAAAATCAACCGTGTTTTAAAATAAGAATAATCTAGACGTGGTGAACAGCTTGTAAAGCATAAATAGCCTTTAAAATCATATTTTTATATAATGTAACCAATGAAATATAAAACAATACGAACAATGACTACAAAAAGTACAGTCTTCCTGCAAAAGAACACAATTAAAGGGAAAGTTCACACCAAAAATGAAAATTCTGTCATTAATTACCTCAAACCGTAAGACTTTTGTTCATCGTTCGGAACACAAAATTAAGATATTTTGATCTGAAATCCGATTTTGATTTTTGGGTGAACTATGTCGCTTTAAAGATAAGTAAAAGAAACATGTTAACAGAAGAAGTGGCAAGCTCTGTTAGCTTGCATTACCCTCTGTTCTGACAACAGCTTCAGATTTCATGTCCATTTCATATCAGTGGTTATCACCGTCAGTCATGGCATTATCAGAATCAGTCCAGCGTGTGAAAACATACTAGACACTCTAGCAGCCAGGACAAATAAAAAAAGTTTGTTGGAATTGTGAATGGGTTATAACAGAAGGCATGAGCGTCTCTGACTCTGAGCTGTGTTCTGCACTGCACAATGAAGCTCTTATTCAAATCCTGTTTTACATTGCTTTTATTGAATGAACCTGAAGTGGCAGATACATCATGAAACTAGGTATAATGGCTTTCTCCACCTCTGAAGCGTCTCTCCTGTTGAGCGTTGAAGCCATAGGCATTTGCTGATCGTGTGTGGCATGAGATTATTGAACGATATGAATTCTCGCCCTGCTTCGGACCGGAGGAGGTCCTCTCAGGTACAGGGGTCGATAAGTCTGTCGGAGGAGCTGGATGAGGAGGATGGAGCTACGATATCGAGCGGTGAGGAGAGACTACATCTGGCTGGACCATGCATGAACAGACCGGCGCCCAGGCTGACGGGGGTGGTGCCCATCCGGGCGGTCAGGGCTGTTTGAGGGAATAGACCGTGATTGGATCGACCTGGAGAAGGTAGGTCCTATAGCTAAAAAAGATGAGAGTCACAACAAGGTGTCAGTCTGAGTGATGAATTTTAACATACTGATTCACAATACTGCTTTCTGTTTGAGTTAGAAAAGAGATTCAGTCAAGAGCAGTGAATGATTCTGTTTTATGTTTGATTATCATAAAACTGTTCACAATCACATCATTTAAAGTTGATTAGTTTTACACCAAACTGAGAATTCTGCTATTATTTACTCATTCTAAACTATTTAATTCCACTTCAGGATGCCAAATTTGTACTGGCATATCGCCCGCCCTCAATCATGTGTTTATTGAACTTAAAGACACGTACCTGACTGGGAGATTGGGTTTGTGTTTCGAGGAGTGAAAGCCTCGGTGGATTTATAACACAAGACTAAACGAGAGTGAAATGGAATGTGACACAACAAAAGTTTTTTCTCGATTGTCTTGTTCGTAATTGTTGGAAGTCAAAATCGTAATTGAAATATCAAATTGAATTAATGCGCTGTAAGATTAATTTTTAATGAGCTGAAAAGAATCACAACGTCACACCTTTGTTCATCAATCTGCACTGGCTACCAACAGCTGCTCACAATAGAATACAAGGCAGGGTTGATGTTTGCTCACAAAACCCCACTGTGACATTTAGATGCTCTCAGTGGTTTGACACAGAGGGGGGGCTCACACACACACAACATGCGCTCTCACTCGCACACACACGCGCTCTCACACACACACACGCTCTCACACACACACAGTCACACACACACACACTCACACACACGCTCTCTCACACACACACTCTCCCTCTCACACGCTCGCACACACACACACACACACACACACACACTCTCTCTCACACCACACACACACACGCACACACACGCGCTCTCCACAGCTCTCGTACTCTCACACACACACACACACACACACACACACTCTCCCCTCTCACACGCACACACACCACACACACACACACACACACACACACACACACACACACACACACCACTCTCTCACACACACACACGCACACACGCGCTCTCACACGCTCTCTCACACACACACACACACACACACACACACTCTCTCCTCACACATACACACACACACGCCACACACGCTCTCGCACACAGCACACACACACTCTCTCACACACACAGACACACTTAAGTTGTTTGAAATAATCACACACACACACAAACAAACAAAAACTAAAAATCAATCTCACCCCCGCACACACACACTCTCTCACACACACACACTCGCGCTCTCTCTACTCTCTCTCTCTCTCTCTCTCTCTCTCTCTCTCTCTCTCTCTCACACACAGCACACACACACTCACACACACACACACACACGTGTGATTGACGATGCTCGTCCGCTCCTGCAGGCTGACCCCAGCTCTCTGATCGATGAAGATGCCGTGTGCTGCATCTGTAACGACGGCGAGTGTCAGAACAGCAACGTCATTCTGTTCTGTGACATGTGTAACCTGGCAGTGCATCAGGAGTGCTACGGCGTCCCCTACATCCCTGAGGGCCAGTGGCTGTGCCGCCGCTGCCTGCAGTCGCCCTCCAGAGCCGTGGACTGCGCCCTGTGCCCTAACAAGGGCGGCGCGTTCAAGCAGACGGACGACGCACGCTGGGCTCATGTGGTGTGTGCTCTCTGGATTCCTGAGGTGAGCAGCCTGTGTGTGTGTGTGTGTACAGCAGGTAACCATTAAAGAGCTAGGAAAGGCTGTGATCATTGGCTTGATCTGTGTCTTGCATATGGAGGGACTGTGATGGCGTCTGCTGAATTTTATTACTTCACTTTTTTGTCTTGCTTCATTCATTTACTCCAGAGGATGATGAGTCTTTAGATGCTGTGTTGAAGTCTTTTGCATGTGTGACTCCCCTTGAAATTGCTGTTACAAATATAAGTTTCGGTTTGGTTAGATTTCACTTTTAGGTTCCGATTCACACACTCTTGATTTGATTTGATCTTGATTCATTTGGATATCAGGTACAGTATATGTTAAATTTGTAAACTGCAGAGCAAACCCTGTCCGTTGGTGCATTACTGTAATATCAAAGTTTAAACGTAACAAACTATTACTTTACTAGCCTATGTATTTTTAGATATACTGTATCAAATAAAACTATTAAAAAAACTTAATGCAAACATTTAAAATGCACATAACAACTTTTTTTAATGATGTGTTTCAGTTTCCAATTCGTTGCTGAAGTATAACATTTAAATGGTAGCTGTCGTAAAAACTACTTTCATGACAAATTTATTCAAACATGCATTTAATAATGAAGACACTAACAAGTAAAGTAAAAAATATAAAGAATATGCAATATAGTGCATATATTTAGCAAAATGCTCCTCTCTAGAGTTATTGACATTGATATGCTATGGACATTGAATGTTTTTCCTGAGGTAAATGTGCTGTTTTATTTACATCTTTCCACTGATTTTATCGATTACATGTTTCTTTCAACATGCCTTTGTTCATGTTTATTTTGTGCTGTAACAAATAGTAAAGAAGAAAAGATGATTGGTTCATGCGGCGATTAAACTGAGACTCTACAGCGATCTGTCATGCCACATTAAAACAGCATTTATTGCTTGAAGTTTGTGATAAAATTTTCAGTTTAAAAGCTTTGTTTCTTTTCTTATTACAAAAATGTTTAGTAACAAAATGCATCATAGACTGAAAAGTGGATCTTGGGATTTTAAGGGTTAGTTCACCCAAAAATTAAAATTATGCTGCCTTTTACTCACCCCCAAGGCATCTTAGGTGTATATGACTTTTTTCTTTCAGACGAATCCAGTCGGAGTTATATTAAAAATTGTCTCTGATCTTTCAAGCTCTATCATTGCAGTCAGCGGGTGTTTTTTGCTTCAGTCCAAAAGAGGTGAAATAAAAAAGTGCCCATCCATAATAAAGCGCAAAGCCGACCTCCATACGTCATAACAAAGGAACCCCTTATCTAAACAATTTGTTTTTGTAAGAAAAATATCTATATTCAAAGCGTAATAATCACTCCAATCTAGTTTGTGCTCACTGTTGTAAACTAATCAGTTCCAGGGGAATTACGTATGAGGTCAGCGCTGTGCATGCCTCACTCAGAAGTGACGAACGCAGAAGCATAGGGGAGAGATCAAAACAAAACAACGGTCAAGAATTAGAAGTACAAAATGAGGATTTGTAAAGAAGAATATCAGAGGATTTCAATATAAGCCAAGAGGAGACTGGTTTTCCTTTGCTAAAGTAAGGAAACTTTGCTTCCTTTGATTCTGTTAACAAACGTTTTTTTCCCCGAGACTCAGTGGCGCATGCGTAACTCCATACGTCATGCTCTGCCTCTGTGTACAACTGTTGGCGCAAGCTAGATTTAAGTGATTATTACGTTTTGAATATGGATATTTTTCTTACAAAAACACATCAATTTGCTACAGGAGGCCTTTGTTCACCCCCCGGAGCCGTGTGAGACACTTTTATTTTTTATGGATGGGCGCTTTTTATTTAACTTCTTTCGGACTGAAGCAATGCAACACTGAGTGCCATGAAACCGCTTGAAAGATCAAAGACAATTTTTAATATAACTCTGACTGGATTCATCTGAAAGAAGAAAGTCATATACACCTAGGATGCCTCGGGGGTGAGTAAAACGAAGCCTAATTTTTATTTTTGGGTTAACTAACCCTTTAAGAATCGATATCACATCATCAACATGAAGATTGCTCATGAAATGGATATTGTTAACAATAGGGCTGCACGATTAATCGCATGCATTTGTCATGCGTGTCTCATCAGTAAAGCCGGTTCCGTGATTAGCGGTAAATGTCTGTCATCTGTTTTCAAACGGGAGCGGCAGTTAATACACAGAACCGTAGTTCACTGACAAGCTACGCAATATTCTGTTCATAATTGAGATGAATCGCATTCGATTATGAACACAATATTGTGTAGCTTGTCAGTGATTAGCATAGCTGCCCATAGCTGTTACTTTGTAAAGATGTAAAATCTTGCCTTGGCAGCTAGCTGAAATAATAGTTTTTAAAAACGAAGTTAAATAAATTTAGGTAATACTTTTTTATGGTTTTAATTTTAACGATTAATAGCCCTGCTGTACGGAAGGCACTTTTTGCTCAGCGCTTCATCACATTATGTCTGGTTATAACACGTTCAGGTGATGTTTTCCTCATATCATTTCCTGCTTTCCGGACAGGTGTGTTTTGCTAATACGGTCTTCCTGGAGCCCATCGACAGCATCGAGCACATCCCTCCTGCCCGCTGGAAGCTGACCTGCTACATCTGTAAACAGCGCGGCTCTGGCGCCTGCATCCAGTGCCACAAAGCCAACTGTTACAAACCCGCCTTCCACGTCACCTGTGCTCAGCAGGCCGGCCTGTACATGAAGATGGAGCCGGTGCGCGAGACCGGCGCTAACGGGACTTCATTTAGCGTGCGCAAAACAGCCTACTGCGACATCCACACACCGCCAGGCTCCGCCCTGCCCCTGACGGGTGTGGGAGGGGCCAGCGTAGGCTCCTCCCACAGCGAGGGCGAGGCGGAGGATGAGGAGGATGTGGCGGGGGGGCGAGGAAGACGGGAAGGGCTGGAGCTCAGAGCGCGCCAAGAGGGCCAAAGCAAAGTCACGGCTGAAGATGAAGAGGGCCAGAAAGATCCTGGCCGAGAGGAGGGCAGCCGCACCGGTGGTGTCAGTGCCATGTATTCCACCGCACAAGTATGCAAGATATTTGCTTTGATCTCAAAATAATATTAATAAATTACCCCTATAATGTAATGTTACTCTAACTTTGAGTATTGACACTAAAGGCCCCTATTTATTTCAAGTGGAATAAATGCTCAAGGCTCTATTTATTTGATCAAAAATACAGAAAAAACAATTATATTGTGAAATATTATTGCAATTTCTAATATCGGTTTTTAATATACCTGTGACACAGCGCTGATCCTTCAGAAATCATTCTAATATGCTGATTTATTATCAGTGTTGAAACTCTGCTGTTGTGCTGCTTAATATTTTTTTTTGTAACCTCTTTGCTTTGATTCTTTGATAAATAAAAAGTTTGAAAAACAGTAAAACAGCTTTTATTCAAAATAAAAAAAAAGAAAGAGAAAAAAAATGCCTGACACCAAACTTTTGACAAGTAGTGCATATTGTAACACAAAGTTTCTATATTTTTATTTATCAAAGAATCTGGAAAAGAGTATCACAGGTCCCCAGAAATATGAAGCAGCACAGCTGTTTACAAGATTGATTATAAATCATCATATTAGAATGATTTCTGAAGATCATGCGACACTGAAGACTGGAGTAATGATGCTGAAAATACAGCTGCACATCACAGAAATAAATTATATTTTAAAGTATATTAAAATAGAAATTATTTTAAATTGCAATAATATTTCCAAAATTATTATTTTTTCTGTATTTTTGATCAAATAGATACAGCCTTGATGAGCATGAGAAACTTCTTTAAAAACATAAAAAATTTATTGATCCCAAACTTTTGAACGGCAGTGTAATTTCAAACATACAGTGGTTCAGGCCGAAATGTGCAAAGCACTCTGAGCACTCCAGAAGCTTAAGTGTGAACGAGCGTGTGGTGTCTCCTGCTTTAGGTTGAGCAAGATCACCAGTAACCTGACTGTGCAGAGGAAGAGTCAGTTCATGCAGAGGCTGCACAGCTACTGGACGCTGAAGAGACAGAGCCGCAACGGCGTTCCTCTCCTGCGGCGTCTCCAGACGCACCTGCAGTCCCAGCGCAATGCTGAGCCGCTCCCCACCATGGTGCGTTCACGGGACGATTCGCCGGGAGAAACGTGAGCAGGAGCTTTCTCACTGACGCTATGTTTGTGTGTTTGAACAGAGAGATGGCCAGGAGAAACACTCGATGTTGAAGGAGCAGCTAAAAGCGTGGCAGAGACTCCGTCACGACCTGGAACGAGCCCGACTGCTGGTGGAGCTCATCCGCAAGAGAGAGAAACTCAAGAGAGAGACCGTAAGACTCTGTCATCTTTCACCGTGTCTTAACTACACACGATGACACAAGTTTTATAGTAGTAGTTAATACTACTTAAACAAGTAGTTAAATACTGGGGGAAGATCCTCCAACATGATCTCTCTGCCGATTCCCTTTATCAATTAAGAATGTTTTATTCAGGGTGTCCGCAGGTCCTTAAAATGTCTTAAATAACGTTTTCCTAATAAAAGGCCTTAACGTTTTCCTAATAAAAGGCCTTAAGTCTTAAAATGTCTTAAATAACGTTTTCCTAATAAAAGGCCTTAAGTCTTAAAATGTCTTAAATAACGTTTTCCTAATAAAAGGCCTTAAGTCTTAAAATGTCTTAAATAACGTTTTCCTAATAAAAGGCATTAAGTCTTAAAATGTCTTAAATAACGTTTTCCTAATAAAAATCCTAAACGTTTTTCCTAATAAAAGGCCTTAAGTCTTAAAATGTCTTAAATAACGTTTTCCTAATAAAAGGCCTTAAGTCTTAAAATGTCTTAAATAACGTTTTCCTAATAAAAGGCCTTAACGTTTTCCCTAATAAAAGGCCTTAAGTCTTAAAATGTCTTAAATAACGTTTTTCCTAATAAAAGGCCTTAAGTCTTAAAATGTCTTAAATAACGTTTTCCTAATAAAAGGCATTAAGTCTTAAAATGTCTTAACGTTTTTCCTAATAAAAGGCCTTAAAAAGTATAAAATGTCTTAACGTTTTCCTAATAAAAGGCCTTAAAAGTATTTAAATGTCTTAATGATTTCCTAATAAAAGGCGTTAAGTCTGAAAATGTCTTAAATAACGTTTTCCTAATAAAAGGCCTTAACGTTTTTCCTAATAAAAATGGCCTTAAAAGTATTAAAATGTCTTAACGTTTTCCTAATAAAAGGCCTTAAAAAGTATAAAATGTCTTAACGTTTTCCTAATAAAAGGCCTTAAGTCTTAAAATGTCATAAATAACGTTTTCCTAATAAAAGGCATCAAAAATAAAAATTTCCTAAAAAAAGTCCTCAAAATAAAAAAAATTAAAAAAATTAAAACTAACAAAACGCCTTCAAAATAATTTAAATAACGTTTTCCTAATAAAAGGCCTTAAAAGTATTAAAATGTCTTAACGTTTTCCTAATAAAAGGCCTTAAAAAAGTATAAAATGTCTTAACGTTTCCTAATAAAAGGCCTTAAGTCTTAAAATGTCATAAATAACGTTTTCCTAATAAAAGGCATTAAGTCTTAAAATGTCTTAAATAACGTTTTCCTAATAAAAGGCCTTAAGTCTTAAAATGTCTTAAATAACGTTTTCCCTAATAAAAGGCCTTAAGTCTTAAAATGTCTTAAATAACGTTTTCCTAATAAAAGGCATTAAGTCTTAAAATGTCTTAACGTTTTCCTAATAAAAGGCCTTAAAAAGTATAAAATGTCTTAACGTTTTCCTAATAAAAGGCCTTAAGTCTTAAAATGTCTTAAATAACGTTTTCCTAATAAAAGGCCTTAAGTCTTAAAATGTCTTAAATAACATTTTCCTATAAAAGGCCTTAAGTCTTAAAATGTCTTAAATAACGTTTTCCTAATAAAAGGCCCTTAAGTCTTAAAATGTCTTAAATAACGTTTTCCTAATAAAAGGCCTTAAGTCTTAAAATGTCTTAAATAACGTTTTCCTAATAAAAGGCATTAAGTCTTAAAATGTCTTAACGTTTTCCTAATAAAAGGCCTTAACGTTTTCCTAATAAAAGGCCTTAAAAGTATTAAAATGTCTTAACGTTTTCCTAATAAAAGGCCTTAAAAAGTATAAAATGTCTTAACGTTTTCCTAATAAAAGGCCTTAAGTCTTAAAATGTCATAAATAACGTTTTCCTAATAAAAGGCATTAAGTCTTAAAATGTCTTAAATAACGTTTTCCTAATAAAAGGCATTAAGTCTTAAAATGTCTTAAATAACGTTTTCCTAATAAAAGCCTTAAGTCTTAAAATGTCTTAAATAACGTTTTTCCTAATAAAAGGCCTTAAGTCTTAAAATGTCATAAATAACGTTTTCCTAATAAAAGGCATTAAGTCTTAAAATGTCTTAACGTTTTCCTAATAAAAGGCCTTAAGTCTTAAAATGTCTTAAATAACGTTTTCCTAATAAAAGGCGTTAAGTCTGAAAATGTCTTAAATAACGTTTTCCTAATAAAAGGCCTTAACGTTTTCCTAATAAAAGGCCTTAAAAGTATTAAAATGTCTTAACGTTTTCCTAATAAAAGGCCTTAAAAAGTATAAAATGTCTTAACGTTTTCCTAATAAAAGGCGTTAAGTCTTAAAATGTCTTAAATAATGTTTTCCTAATAAAAGGCAGTTAAGTCTTAAAATGTCTTAAATAACGTTTTCCTAATAAAAGGCCTTAAAAGTATTAAAATGTCTTAACGTTTTCCTAATAAAAGGCCTTAAAAGTATTAAAATGTCTTAACGTTTTCCTAATAAAAGGCGTTAAGTCTGAAAATGTCTTAAATAACGTTTTCCTAATAAAAGGCCTTTAAAAGTATAAAATGTCTTAACGTTTTCCTAATAAAAGGCCTTAAAAGTATTAAAATGTCTTAACGTTTTCCTAATAAAAGGCCTTTACAAGTCTTAAAATAGAATGATACTTCTGATTTGAATACATTTAACGTAAACAGCGATTGAAAATGGAAAGGTATTTCTGTTCTCTTTCTGTTCACTTCAAAACAAATGAGCGTAACAGCACACATAAAGAAACTCTGAAGAAACACACTGTGGTAAAATTCAATAAGGGTCACGGCTAGTTAGGACAAAACCTCTGATTAACATGAAAAAGAGACCTTTTGTCATGTGTCGCCGCATCGCGTGTAGTTAAGACACAGCGTTAGACGTCATCCTTAAAGGTGATAAAGTATGTGGTTTCATTCTATTGACCAGACACTTGAAAATGCTTTGGTCAAGCAGTTTTCAGGCCCCCCAAAAAAGATCACAAGTCAGCATTAAATTAAAATAGAGCCCCACCTAGACAACCAGTAGCAACAAACTCCTGAATTTAAGAAAACCTTTCTTGCAACCAGTCGCTGATCTTATTGTTATCCAGTGCTCAAACAGATGTGCAGGCTAGTGAATTCATGTTTTGTCTGACTCCATTCTGATGGGTTTTTTTTTTTCATCGCCCAATTAATTCTCAGTGGATGAAATTCATTTGTGCTATGTGTGAGAAGAGTATTTGTTGTATAATTTCACTTGTATGCGGTGTTGTTTTGACTGAAGTGTATCTCTGTGTTTGTTCAGATCAAAATGCAGGAGGCGGCACTAGAGATGCAGTTGACTCCGTTCCTGGTGCTGTTGCGAAGCACACTGGAACAACTGCAGGAGCGGGACACCAATAACTTCTTCACTGAGCCTGTACCTTTAAGTGAGGTACACACACACACACACACGGCCCTTACAGAGGTGTCATGAACTCCTCTAGGATATTTTACTTGGTTCATTCATTGCATAGTAATTCTACTGCTTTTAGTCTTTAGTTTTTTTGTTTTCCGTGTTTCACAATGTGAAGCTGTTTTTGCGCTGATCCCAGAATTGTCATCTATTATGTAGTTCTCTAAATAGTTCAGATATAACCCTGGTTGTGTGGTGTCTTCTCCAGGTCCCAGATTACCTGGACCACATCGAGCGGCCAATGGATTTCCAGACCATGTGGAAGTGTTTAGAGTCGCATCGCTATCTCAGCTTCGACGCTTTCGAGGGCGACTTTCTGTTGATCGTCAACAACTGTTTGAAGTACAACGCCAAAGACACGGTTTTCTACCGCGCCGCGCTACGCTTGCGAGAAGCAGGTGGCGCTGTTTTACGGCAAGCTCGCAGACAGGCAGAGAGAATCGGATTAGATTACGAGACAGGCATGCATCTTCCTCGAGAGCCGAGCCCGGATTCACCGCACGAGCGAGAGAGAGAACGAGAACGAGACCGAGAGAGATCAGCATCACTCATTGATGACGGTGAGTATGTTATCTAACAAAAAACTATTATCTGACATAAAATTACACTAGCATTTAACTTAGTAGACTTAGCCTAGAGATGTCAATTTTCGATCATTCCCATGATCGATCATCGTTTAAATTAACAATCAATCAATCAATCGAATGATCAATAACCTTAATACTGCAAAATGCATCTATTGCAGTGTCAAAGACAACAGAAGCACACATTGTCTCACGCACACACTGTACACACTGGGTGGCATAAAAAAGACTTGTGTAGCAAGTTACAGAGCGTAGCAGTGGTTACAGTAACTTGAAACGATGTCAAGTAAGAGTTCTCTGAGGACCACAAACACCCCCGACTGTGTTAGAGGTGTGGCTGAGGTTTTCCTAATAAAAGGCCTTAAGTCTTAAAATGTCTTAAATAACGTTTTCCTAATAAAAGGCCTTAAGTCTTAAAATGTCTTAAATAACGTTTTCCTAATAAAAGGCCTTAAGTCTTAAAATGTCTTAAATAACATTTTCTATCTTAAATAACAAGTAAGAGTTCTCTGAGGAACACAAACACCCCCGACTGTGTTAGAGGTGTGGCTGAATTGCTGTTCAGAAAGGTGCGGAAACCAGCGTGTTCTCACTAAAGCTTGCTAACGGTAGCCTGCTACGTTACAGAGTTGACTGATGGGACGATGGCGAATGATTTGCAGATCGTGACAGTGACAAACATCTAATCTTGTAAAATGTGTGGTAATACTGCCGAGTGCTGCTCCGTATGTGATTGCGAATCTTGAAAGTGAAAGTAAAAAACAAGCGCGGCATATTAATAACAGCTATCTGATGCCCTCAGTTTATATACAGTGTAATTACCCAACAATTATACTGTATATTAGTAGGGGGGGGCGATATTCAAATATTGTTTCTGCTTGGAATGCCCATCCCTAATTATAACGTTTTTACTCTGCAACAACAGTCGAGTGTTTGAAATAACATCCTTTTGTGATCTGATGTGGCACTTATCACAGAATGAGGCAGAAAATATATTCTGTACTGTGAAAATGTCGATAAGCAGTGGATTATAAATATACATAATTATTATGAAAATAACTGAGATGGCTTTAAAGAACACAGATAAACTACATATTGTCAAGTTGTCAACTTTATTTATATAGCATTGTTAACAATACAGTTTGTCAAAGCAACTGGTACAGTATTAAATAGTGTGTCAATAATGCAAAATGACAATAGTAAACTTTTGTAGTAAAATAGTAAAAATTTTCAGTTAAAGGCAGTTCATCATTGAATTCAGTGATGTCATCATGCAGCTCAGTTCAGTTTAAATGGTATCTGTGCAATAATTTGCAATCAAGTCAACGATATCGCTGTAAATGAAGTGTCCCCAACTAAGCAAGCCAGAGGTGACAGCGGCAAGGAACCAAAACTCCATCGGTGACAGAATGGAGAAAAACCTTGGGAGAAACCAGGCTCAGTCGGGGGGCCAGTTCTCCTCTGACCAGACGAAACCAGCAGTTCAATTCCAGGCTGCAGCAAAGTCAGGTTGTGCAGAAGAATGTATGTGAAAGTTCAGAGAGTAGAACAGATCCGAGGTGCTGAACACAAACCCGACGTCATGACGTCATAAATATGCTAATTAACATGACATCATCTGTCGCCACAAGTCTCACAAAATCCTGTGGGAAACACGTAGATGCCATTCTTCTAATGATGTAGCAAGTACATCGGGTGTTATGGGAAGTGTTCCCGGTTCCGGTTTACCTAATTAATGCAGCCTAAAAATCCTTTAACGGATTTGGATATTAGAAGTGTATTAGTATGTTATGTGTAAGCCAGGTTAAAGAGATGGGTCTTTAATCAAGATTTAAACTGACAGATTGTGTCTGCCTCCTGAACAATGTTAGGTGGGTTATTCCAGAGTTTGGGCGCTAAATAGGAGAAGGATCTGCCACCCGCAGTTGACTTTGATATTCTAGGTATTATCAAATTGCCAGAGTTTTGAGAACGCAGCGGATGTGGAGGACTATAATACGATTAAAAGCTCTTTCAAATACTGAGGTGCTAAACCATTCAGGGCTTTATAAGTGATTAACAGGATGTTAAAATCTGTACGATGTTTAATAGTTCTGTTGTGGTCTTCTCTGCCCGTAGAGGAGCAGCTGCAGATCCTGGAGACGCGCTACGTAGAGGTCATGTCAGGAAAGCACAGCATCGGCCAGTCGAGGAGAGCTAAAGCCCTGAAGAAAGAGATGACGGTGCTGAAGCGGAAGCTGGCGCACCAGCGCGAGGGCATCTGTGGCATGGGGGCAGCCTGGAGTCGGGCCTGTCGCTGGAGCGCAGCTCGGTGCTCGCGCATCACGGCTCGGGGGGAAACCGTCACGATGAAGGAGAGAGCAGCAGCCACGAGATCGGTGGGAAAGGTATGAAAATACCAACCACAGATAACACTAAGGGTTAATGTAGCTCACACAGTTTCACAGATACCCCCAAAAACCCCACATCTCTGAGGAGAGGTATGCTGTTAGTTTACAAACCAAAAACACAATAGATACCCCCCCTGGATAAAAAAAAAAACAAAACAAATAAGTCGCATTAAAGGAGGGAGCCGAGCCACGGAGAGCAGAGTATCACAGTAGGGCAAACACCGTTCATATTTTCTTCAGGAAATCTGGGATCTAGATGCTTTTTCATTCTTTTTGTGCTGTATTTGAATAGGGCTGGGAACCGAAACAAGGTGCCAGTATGGTATGTACTAGAACCGAATCAGAACGCAGATGTCGGTGCCAGGTTACTTGTATTATTATTGTTATTATTAAATATGAATATATGTTAAAACATTAGGTGTTCCTGTGGCTCAGTGGTAGAGCATTGCATTAGCAGCGCAAAAGGCTTTGGGTTCGAATCCCATCTAACCACATTAAAATTAAAACGATAAACTTAACTCACAAAAACACAAATTTAATTGTAAATTCTGCTAAATGCATAAATGTAATTGTAAATATGAACATATGTTGGTGGGAATGGTTGAGTACTAGACCGTATGCTTCTGTTCATAGATGGCACATCTCAATAAAAATGTATAGTGTTATATCTTTGTAAATTAGGAAACCTCCTGTTGGACTTGAAATGACCATAGAAATTGATTAAATAATATAATTAGCCACAAAAAGCTGATTTGTGTTGGATTTAACCATGCAGGAGGATACACCAGTTACTGTTGGTCTACATCAGTAACTAAAAGAAAAGACAGTGTACTGTTTTATCATAAATCTTTAATATATTACACCATTTGAGCCGAACAAGGTCTTCATCAGGTCTTTGGCTCTTTACTAGCTACCACACACAGACCACACCGTCTCAGTGTTTTACATTTTAATTCAGTCATCCTCAAAAACTGATTCTTCTTTAATGGTTTTTCTTCCTCTCCGTAGATCTGAGCGCATCATCTTCAGCTCTGGCCCCTGAGGTCGGCCGGCGTACCTCTGTCCTCTTCTCCAAGAAGAACCCCAAAGCCGCCGGGCCTCCCAAGCGGCCGGGTCGACCCCCTAAGAACCGAGAGGCGCTGCATGGGCCGGGGGTGCTGGGTTCCAGTCCAATAGGCCCTCCACAGCTCCCCTCGCTCACCTCGTCCCGCAAGAGAGCCCACAGTCCCCAGTCCAGCTTCAGCTCCGAGTCCGACAGCGAGCACGATCACCTCATACTGGGTACGTCTGCTCCTCACGCTCACAGAAGCACCCTTCTGAGCCAGCATCATGCAAACCACACAGCTAACCACTACTATACTCTACGAAGCTTTTTATACACCGCATCCAGAAATCATGGATAACATCAAACACATTTAATTAGATGGGAGTATTTTAAAAAAGTACTTCTGGATATTTAGTGAATATGACTTTGTGAGAACAAGTTTCATGTAAAGACCAGGGGACATTACAGACTGGTCGGGATGTACCGATAACAAAATCTCACAATACGATAATATCGCGATATGAAGTCCACAATACAGTATTTATTGCAAATATTTAAAAATAAAAAAAATAAAAAAGACAAATGAAGAATTAAAAAAAAAAGAACATTTTTGTATATTTTAAAGTTAAATTATTGTATCTAATGCACTTTGAGAGTTCAGAATTAAGAGCTCCGACCCATATTCTTTAAGAAAACTTCAGTCAGAACTCAAAAAATACACAAGCATCTTAACATTAGTGATCTACTGTCTCAGTCTAAATTACACTCACACTGGGGTTTGAGGAAGACAAACAAACACAGCTTCAGTGAAAACTAATTAGAATAGATTATTATATTTTAAAAAGCTACAGTTTTTTGCCCAGAAGACCTATCTTCTCGTAGCGTCGTGTGACCATGATAATATTGCTGTGGCGATGTGTTGGTAATAATCCTGACATCCCTGCACACTGGTGATCGGCTCTTTCATTTGAAAGGCAGGAGGGTAGCATAAATACATCAGATTAATGTTATTTTAAATATCCAATATACGGTATATACTTCTTAAAACAACTTACATGAATTCATTACAAGTTAGGGCTGGAATATTATGATGAATCATTACTGCTTTTGCTATTGTAATGATTATTGATAAATAAGAGCATATAAACATGTTTGTGTGTTTGGGGAAACGGCATGTCTTATTCTTAGGATACTCCGACAAAACAATCTGAATTAGGTTAGTGCTTTTTTTATGCATTAGAAAATCAAACTTCACATTGGCTGTTTCAGTAGCATGAAAACCAAAGTGATTGTTCAAACTGGGAGTAAATAATGTGCAGAAGGCGAGCCCCCTCTGCCAAATGAATCTCCTACTCCTGTTATAAACAACTACGTGCAGATATGATGCGAGGACTTGCAAGAGTTTCTTCACTGCTGACTAATCTGAACGCCTCTGATTGGCTGTTGCATTAATGCGCTTGACACATCAAATGTAATGCTCAGGGTTTAAAGAAGAAATCTTCGAATGAAAAATGCGTTTTTGTTCATTGTGGTGGCATTTTTGCCCCAGGTCCCTATTAATTTCCGACTCTGTTCTCTATACAGCTACATACAGTCTCTGGCCACACAAACAAATTTGGATAGGAAGGCTAAATGTCAGTCTGACATCGAATAGTCTTCATAGCCAGACAC
>NW_024873323.1:0-26715 GCF_018340385.1 Cyprinus carpio | reverse complement strand
TTACAGGGCCTAACGTAACATCGATGAGGGAAAAAGGAAATAATAAACTGAACTTGTAACAGCTTTGTTACAACGCACAATATTATGGTGAAATAGATCTCGTGATTGTTGAGTTTAAAACCAAATTATTGTGTATAAGCTAGCAAAACATCATAGCAAAAAGGCTAACAAACTTACAGGGGTCCTATTATGTTCTTTTACAAGTTCTTGATTTTGGTTTTGGGGGTGTACTAACATGCTCTTATACTAGGTTGCTCGAAAAACACATTATTTTTCACATATTTACACATTATTTTACAACAACTCCTCTCCCCAGTCTGGCATGCACGGCTCCAATCGTTCCTGTATCAAATGAAGGCCCGCCTTCTGGAAAACGAGATGTGCTGTGTTGGTTAGCTGGGCCAGTGTGTGCTGTGATTGGTTAGCTGGTGTCCAGTGTGTGATGTGGATTGTTTAGCTGGGTTAGTGTGTGCTGTGATTGGTTAGCTGGGCCAGTGTGTGTGTGTTATTGGTTAGCTGGGTTAATGTGTGCTGTGATTGGTTAGCTGGGCCAGGTGTGTTGGTGATTGGTTTGATGGGCCAGTGTGTGTTGTGATTGGTTAGCTGGTGTAGTATGGGCTGTGATTGGTTAGCTGGGCCAGTGTGTGTTGTGATTGGTTTAGCTGGGCCAGTAGGTGTTGTGATTGGTTAGCTAGGCCAGTATGTGTTGTGATTGGCAGCACTCGGGTCTGTCTGGTCGGGAAATGTCACACTCCTTTTACCATAGCCACCTGCTGCAAGCTTCAGTGTAAATATTACATCAAAAATCAAAATCAATTTGAGCGTGATTTATCTCCTTTTGAACTGGACTTTGAGCTTTGTAACTTTGCTGATATTTTTTATGCTCAAACAGCAACATTACAGACTAACTAAAGTTAAATAGCTACCCACCAATTAACATTAGCCGTTCATTCCATGTCATGGATACCATAATAATTATACAGAGAGAACATGGTTGGATACCTTTATCTTTTGCTCGTTTCTCCTTTTCTTTTCTTTTTTTTTTCTAAATTGGGCACCTGATGGCTTTAACCTTTTCCTGTCCATCTCTGTGTTTATTTGGCACTCAACAAATCAAACAGATTTTTATCCCCCCAACAGTGTCACTCACAACCAGAAGTCAAGACTAAACAAGTTTCACCTTGGTGACCACAAAATAGTTTTTGAATTACCTATTTTTATTAGCCATTCACAGAATTCAGAAAAACAAAAATGTGCAGGGACTATAGGTCTGTATTTATAATATTATGAATGAAATGTGCGTATTTGGAAGAAAAGTGAGGTGTGACTCCGTTTCCATTTGGGAGAGACCAGAGTGAAACACTGAGGCAGATGTTGCAGCTTCTGAAACAAAAGTAGCAGCATGTGTAATTCCTAAATAATATTAATTTTTAAAGCTACATTTTGTTTGCTTTTTCACATGATAAACACAATTAGGTTATTGACTCTAAAATATCTTTTGAGGGTACTTTTTCTTCCTTTTTTGAAAAACATAAATAACATATGATAAACTGAAATCATAATCAAAAAGTAGATACCTGTTTTTTTTTTTTTTTTTTTTTTTACAATAAAGCACTTACAAATATAGTTCCGAGTTTCACAATTTACTTATAATTAAATAAGATTATGATTATTTGGTTGCTTGGGGGAAGAAAGCCTGGTCCGGGGAATAGAAAGAATAACGTGAGAGAAGATGACAACTTCTGCTGAAGATGCGATTATTGCGGCAGTAGGGAAGATAGAAAAGGCTCCTGCGGAAGCTGACACTGCTGCGGCAGTGGGCAAATATGGAAGAGCTCTGTCTGTGGGAAGCAAGGTACTGGCTACGGCAGTGGGGATATATGGATGGAGGCCCTGCGGGAGCAGAAACTGCTGCGGAAGTGGGGGAAACCAATAAGGCTCCAGAGGGAGCAGACACTGCAGCGGCAATAGAGAAATATAGATAGAGGCTCCTGTGGGAGCAGACACTGTTGCGGTAGTGGGGAGAACAGAAAAAGGCTCCTGCGGGCAGCAGAGAAAATACAAAAAAGCTCCTGCGGGAGCAGACACTGCTGCGGCATCTAAAAAAGGGAAAAAATGGCTTCTGCAGAAGTGAGCACTGCTGCAGATTCAAATAAAGATGAAGGCTCCTGCTGGAGCAGGAACTGCTGCGGCAGTGAGGGAATTTAGGCAAGGTTCCTGCGGAAGCGGGAATTGCTGCGACAGTGGGGAAAGAACAGGATAGGCTCCAGCGGGAGCGGATACTGCTGCGGCAGTGGGGAATTACAGAAAAAAGGGCTCCTGCGGGAGCTGACACTGCTGCGGCAATGTGGGGAAGCAGTACGGAAAGGCTCCTGCAGGAGCATACACTGCTGCGGCAGTGGGGAAATACGGAAAGGCTCCTGTGGGGCGCTGACACTGCTGCGGCAGTGGAGAAAAAATCGGAAAGGCTCCTGCGGGAGCTGACACTGCTGCGGCAGTGGGGAAATATGGAAAGGCTCCTGTGGGAGCGGATACTGCTGCGCCAGTGGGGAAAGACAGGAAAGGCTCCAACGGGAGCGGATACTACTGTGGCAGTGGGGAAATACGGAAAGGCTCCTGCGGGAGCTGATACTGGCTGAGGCAGTGTGGAAATTAGGTAAGGCTCCTGCGGGAGCTGACACTGCTGCGGCAGTGGGGAAATATGGAAAGGCTCCTGTGGGAGCGGATACTGCTGCGCCAGTGGGGAAAGACAGGAAAGGCTCCAACGGTGAGCGGATACTACTGTGGCAGTGGGGAAATACAGAAAGGCTCCTGCGGGAGCATACACTGCTGCGGCAGTGGGGAAAATATGGAAAGGCTCCTGCGGGGAGCTGATACTGCTGAGGCAGTGTGGAAATTAGGTAAGGCTCCTGCGGGAGCGGGCACTGCTGCGGCAGTGGGAAAATTACGGAAAGGCTACTGCGGGAGCATACACTGCTGCGACAGTGGGGAAATATGGAAAAGCTCCTGCGGGAGTGGGCACTGTTGCGGCAGTGGGGAAATACAAAAAGGCTCCTGCGGGAGCTGACACTGCTGCGGCAGTGGGGAAATATGGAAGAGCTCCTGCGGGAGCGGGCACTGCTGCGGCAGTGGGGAAATATGGAAGGGCTCCTGCGGGGAGCAGGAACTGCCTGCAGTGGGGAAATGGAGAAAAAGGCTCCTGCGGGAGGGGGAACTGCTGTGGGCAGTGTAGGAATTAGGTAAGGCTCCTTCGGAGAGCGGGAACTATGTGGGAATAAGGTAAGGCTCCTGCCCGAACTGCAGTGGCAGTGGGGGAAAATGGAAAAGCTCCTGTGGAAGCGAGGTCTGGGGAAAATTATGGGCAGACCACCTGCAGGAGCGGGAACTGCTGCGGCAGTGTAGGAATTAGGTAAGACTCCTGCAGGAGCAGCATTGGCAGTGGGGGAAATCTGGAAAAGCTCCTGCTGGAGCGGGTTGTGCTGCAGCAGTGTGGGAATTAGGTAAGGCTCCTGCAGGAGCTGGAACTGCTGCGGCAGTGGGAAAAATAGGGAAAAAATTCCTGCAGGAGCAGAGACTGCTGCTGCAGTGGGGAAATATGGAAAAGCTCCTGCAGGAGCGGGGACTGCTGTGGCAGTGGGGACAGTGAAAGGCTCCTGTGGGAGAGGGCATTGCTGCGACAGTGTAGGAATTGGGTGGGGCGCCTGCGGTGCTGTCCCAAGTGGGAGCATGCCTCCGCTAATGGTGCAGGCCCCCGATGCCCGCCATTCCCCCTCTCTTTCCTCCCCTTTCTTCCGCCCCTGGAGCCATCCCAAGCAGCGCTAACCTCGACAGGCATTTTTTTGATTTAGTCTGTCTTTATCTTGGGATGAAAATATGTCAGTTAATGAATATTTTCGTCTTCGTTGACTTAATTAACACTGATCCCAAGCGTGAGCATGCCCCCGCAAGCGGCTCCGGCAGCTATCCTTCCGCAGCTATCCCCCCCCTGCATGCTTGCCCCTCCTTCTCTCCATCCCTCCGAACACTCTCGCCTTGGAACCACCCCCCGTAGCCAGCAACATCAGGACACAGATTTTGTCAAAAGGCAGAGGCCTTAAAGATCTACGTGCGGTCAGACCGATTCCATATCAGAAGCAAACCGAACCCTCATCAGCCGACCCCTTTAATGCCAGTCCATCCCTGTTCACTCAAACTCCTGAACAACCATAGCTAACCTCCTTAACATCCACCTAATCCATCTATAACAGCCCATCCCAAATATATATTTGTGTGGGTGCCAGCACATATTGGAATCATAGGAAATGAAATGGCAGATAAGGCTGCAAAGGAAGGCCACAAAAAGAGAATACAATCGATGTGACAGTTAACATCAGTAAGATGGAAATAAAGAGCATTATTAAACAGAAGTTGAAGAAAAGGTTGGCAAAAGCAGTGTGAGTGAGGGACGAGAGAGGAAAGGATGGGTGGTTTTACAAAATTCAGAGGAGAGTGGGAGAAATGAGATGTGCAAGAAGGACAAGGAGAGAAGAGACAATTATATCTAGACTTAGATTTGGGCACACAGGGTAAAACAGCACTTTATTTAAATTAGGTAAGCATAACACCGGAAGATGTGGAATATTGTGGGCAACAGAGACAATAGAACACATCATGTGCACTGTAAGAAATATGAGGGAAAAAGATGGGAAATGATCCGAAACCATAGAATGGAAAGAATACATTTTGATTTAGTAGAAATTCTTAGAAAAAACTCAAGAGATAAGTGCTATGGAATCGTTTTTCATTATCTTAGAATAATCACTATGATTGAAAAGATTGAGTCTTAATTTTTGTTTTGTTGATTTTGTTTTGTTTTGTTGATCGGTTCGGTTTAGTTTTATTTTGTTTTGAATAAAATAAGTATAGTCATTCAGATCCACACTCCATACCAGTTGGTGGCGGTAATGCACCTTTTCACTGTGTGCCAACCGCCAAGAAAAACTGCAGAAAGAAGAAAAGAAGTGGTGCCCTTCTTGGCCTCTGCTGCTGCTGGAGACTTCTTTGCCTGCCCCAGACCATAGCGCGTGTGCTAATTGTCTGTTTGCATTGTTTGTTGGTGTATACAATTTGAAACTTTTGAAGAGTTTTTGTATACCAGTAAACTCCTAAGGTGACACTTATGTTGAATGTTATTTTTGGAGCAGTAGGGAGGAGGATGCCATTTCTTTTATTGTCCATGTTTTCACCTGTTTTTGGCTAGAAAGGGAGTAAGGTAAGACTTTTGTTGTTTTTGAATTTTGTTTTGAGAGATTAGAAAGTACCCCTTTTGTAAGTTAGATCTGTTATGTTTGTTGTTTTGGCCTGGTCCCCTCCTGAAGTTTTTGCTCTGTGCTTAGTTTTTTTGAACTGTTAAATAAACCACATTTTCTAGACTGTGCTGAAAGTCCCTGTGATTTTTTCTGTGGAGTGCTGGGACAAGAGAGGAGATCCCCAGTTGGCTGGTAGAAAAGTTGTTGTCTGTTTCCTGTCTTTGTTGGTGTTCATTACATTTCCTTGTTTCTGCCATCCCTGACCCTAGACAAGGGAGGCATGTAACAATTGGGGGGCTTGTCCGTTTTTAACTACACAAATTTGAACTGCAGTTTTTCTCGTTGTTGGATGTGTAAGTTTGCTTGGGCTGCTTTAAAACTTTGGTGGGTGAGGAGGTCTATGTTTTATTGGAAATATGGATTTTGATTTGATAAGGTTCACGCTGTCTCCTTTGGAGGAATACAACTGTTGTCGAAAAAAAGATCTGCTTTTGATAGCTGACTTTTATAACATGACAGTTTCTAAAGCTACAAGTAAACAAGTAATAAAAGATGTGTTGTATAGCAAATTAGTAGAGGCAGGTATTTTACCAGAAACAAATACTAGAGCAGGGGGATGAGGCTGGCATGGGCACCGAAGATGACTCAAGCTCGGTAGCTAGCAGTAAGCATGCATCTTCTGTAGATCCTCAGTTAGCCCTGAAATTGAAAGAGCTTGCTCCTGCATTAAAAAAGCAGGAGCATAAGACACAGCTGCTTCGGCTGAGAGCTCTTGAAATACAAGCAGATCGTGACATTAAGTTTGCGTAAGCTTGAGTTAGAAGTGGAAACTCTGCGTAATCGCCCCGATTCCTATACCTCATTCTAGGCCGCCTTCCTCTAGTGATAGCGTTGCATCTAAACCTGAATTTGATGTTTGGCAAATACATCAAATTAGTACCACCTTTTCATGAATCAGAGGTAGACTTATTTTGTTGCTTTTGAGCGGGTAGCTGCAAAGTTGAATTGGCCGAAAGATGTGGGCTTTACTGTTGCAGAGCAACAACCTCGTTGGCAAAACACAAGAGGTATGCGCTGCTTTGCCAATTGAGGAGTCATTAGACTATGACACTGTGAAAAACAGCTGTGTCGAGGGCATACGAGTTGGTGCCGGAGGCATATCGACAAAAGTTCAGGGTGTGTTTAAAGCAAGCCAAACAAACTTATGTTGAATTCGCAAGAGAGAAAAAGGTGTTTTTTGAAAAGTGGTCTTGCTAGTAAGGTTACCACATTTGAGGAATTGCAAGAATTGGTCTTACTTGAGAATTTTAAAACTTGTGTACCGGGAAAACGTTGTTGCTCATTTAAAAGAACAAAAAGAGGCAAAATTTTCTGATGCAGGAGTGCTTGCCGATGAATATGCACTTACTCACCGAACTCTCTTTTCCTCTGTGCATCAATCTAAAACTTCCCTGGCTACAGAATCTAAGAGTTCAAGATGCACTCAGAGTGAAGTGTCAGCAAGACTAGTGATGGAGGGAAGTCGTCCTCAAAGAGCACAGATAGGAGGGTTTGCTTTTACTGTCTCGATCCTTGTCATATGATTGTGGATTGTAAGGCGTGGAAGCAGAAGGCCACAAATATAAAGCCTAAAGGTGTTGCATTTGTACAATCAGTTCCTGATTTGTTAGCTGCTGACACATCGTCCTATGGTCCTTTTTCTTCTGAAAGCTTATGTGTCGCTAGCTGGTGACTCTGCAGATAAGTGTGTGCAGGTTCTGAAAGATACTGGTTCGGCTCAATCCTTCGTGCTTGAGGATGTTTTCCCCTTCTCTGATGTGTCATACTGGTGCAAATGTCCTTGTGCGTGGTATCGAGATGGTCTGCATTAGCATTCCATTACACAACGTAACTTGAAGTCTGACCTAAGGCCCCGTCCACACGGAGACACATTTAGGTATATACCGAGCGGCAACCTTGCGCTCTCTCTCGTGAAGCCAAACCGAGCGGCAACCTTGCGCTCTCTCTCGTTAAGCCAATAAGGAAGTGACTAAAACTGTAATTCATCAACTGGCCGCTTGAGGCTCGCTGCAAAAGGGAGTCAGTCCCATAGACTCCCCCATGTTAAAATGCCCAACCCTACAGCAGAAAAAAACATGTTTACAGCCTGGTTAAAAAAATTATTTTGGTCTATATAGCTAATTTTGCCCTTCATGACAACTGTGAGGGGGGTGAATTTTTTTTATAAATCATTTTAAATTATATTAAGCCTTAAAGTTCTGCATAATTAAGGGCATGGCCACTTGAGGGACAGGTGGATTGCCGCTGCTGACAATGCCGTCACACTAGGTGGACGTGGTTTCAGCAACCAGCTCCCGCCTTTTTGCCCATTTTCGATTATCCGGGGTTGAGAGTCGCGCGGTGATGCGCTGCCAAGATGGCGACGACCCGTCTCTGCACACTTTGAGCTTCAAAACCGCTATTGAGGAGTCTATGGGTGACGTCACGGACACTACGTCCATATTTTTTTTTACAGTCTATGGTAATGACCTTGCCGGTGGTAACGTTTTTCCCAGTACAATAGTTGTAAGCAAGCCAATAGTTTTTTTTCCCTCCCCTGATCTCTCTGCAACACATCCTCTAGCTTTTCCAACATGTGCTGTTATGCGTTCTCAGTCAAGAAGCTTTCAAGATGTTGTTGATCTCTCTGATTCTTTCCTGAGCGTGCAACCTAAACTGGTAGAGTGCAAGTTATCTGTTGAGGATGAAATGGTCTCTGAGCATGACACCCAGCTTCCAGTTTGAACTTCATTCCATAGTGGGTAGGGAACATTTGGCTTTTGCCCAGAAGTTAGACCCTTCACTTGTAAACTGCATTAGTGCTGCAGTGGACAGTCGCCATCTTTTGTTGACAAAGGTAGCGTACTTTTGGGATGATGGGATTCTGATGCGCAAATGGCAGCCAAAGTTTTTCAGACGGAGGTGACTGGCAAACAGTATATCAGATTGTTTTGCCTTCCAGCTACCGTTCTCATGTTTTGAAATTGGCACACGCAAATGTTTCTTGCTGGACACCTTGGTGTCACGAAAAACATTTCAGAGGATTGTTAAACATTTCTACCGGCCTGGAATCAAATCTGCTGTCTCTCATTACTGCCGGTCATGTGACATATGCCAGCGTGCTGGTAAACCAAATCAAACCATTCCTAAAGCGCTCTTCAGCCGATTCCTGTCATTTGAGAACCTTTTGAAAGGCTGGTGATTGATTGTGTAGGGCCCCTTCCGAAGTCAAAACATGGGCACCAGTATATTTTGACCATAATGTGTACTGCTACCTGTTACCCTGAAGCCATACCATTGCCCACATTGAAGGCACAAGTAGTTCTGAGAGAGGTCGTAAGGTTTTGCACAACATTTGGCTTGCCCAGAGTTTATTCAAGCTGACCAGGGGTAGGGCTGGACAATATATCGAACGATATGACCATGCACATCTCGTCAGTAAAGCCGGTTCCATGATTAGCGGTAAATCCCCATCACCTGCTTTCAAATGGAGCAGCAGTTAATACACAGAGCCGTAGTTCACTGAGAAGCTACGCTATATCGAGTTCATTATTGAAGATGAATCGCCTTTGATAATGACTCGATATAGCGTAGCTTGTCAGTGAACTACGGCTCTGTGTATTAACTGCAGCTCCATTTGAAAGCAGGTGATGGGGATTTACCGCTAATCATGGAACCCGGCTTTACTGATGAGATACCGTTATATTCAATTGAAATAATATTTAACAATACGACAGAGGGGTGTCAAACTTCACCTCAAAGGTATTTGGACAAATGTTGAAATAGTTGGGAATAAAACATCACATGTCTAGTGCGTACCACCCTGAGTCACAAGGAGCGGTGGAATGTTTTCATCAAACCCTAAAAACTTTGCTCCGCACATTTTGTATCGAGACTGGAAAGGACTGGGTGGACGGCTTGCCATTGCTCATGTTTGCAGTGAGAGAGTCTGTTCAGGAGTCACTAGGATTTAGCCCTGCTGAGCTTGTGCTTGCTCATACTGTTTGTGGCCCTTGAAGTTGTTAAAGGAGCCGTTAATAGGTAAGGATAGTGCAGCTATTTCTGTGCTAGACTATGTCAGTTCTTTTCCGGTTACGTCTGCACAAAGCCTGCGAACTGGCAAGAGCTCATCTTTCCATGTTGCAGTCAAAGATGAAGGTCCACTTTGACAAAAGGAACAGTACAGCGACGCAAGATTTGGGTGAATCTGTTCTTGTGTTACTTCCTATTCCTGGCTCCGCTCTACAGGCTAAGTTTTCAGGGCCTTATGTCATTGAACAGAAATTGATTGAAACAGATTATGTTGTAGGTACCCCTGATCGCAGACGCAAGAATAGAGTATGTCATGTTAACATGTTGAAGTCCTATGTTGCACGTGACTCAACTAAACCAACAATACTCTCTGTGCCACTGAGTAAACCTTGTGTTACTGTAGTTCCTAACTATGTTCCTGTTGATGAAGATTTGTTGCTGGCTGAACCTCAGACTCCTGGTTTGCGTCTGAATAATTCTGCCATATTGGGTAAAATTGATTTACATTTGTCATACTTACCAAAAAGTCAGTGTGAAGATGTTTGTAAACGTTGTTAGAAAAATATCCCACGCTGTTCTCTGATATTCCAGGAAGAACCACAGTGTTATCCCATGATATTGATGTAGGTAACTCTGTCCCCATCAAACAGCACCCGTACAGAGTAAATCCTGCAAAACAAGAGATCATGAAGACTGAGGTAGACTACCTGCTTAAAAACGGGCTGGCTGTACCTAGCCAAAGTCCCTGGAGCTGTCCATTCTACCTTTCATTTCTGTACTGACTATCGAAAGGTAAATAGCATCACAAAGCTAGTTTCTTTTCCCTTGCCCCGTATGGAAGATTGCGTGGATAAGGTTGGTTCTTCAAAGTTTGTCACAAAGCTAGATCTATTAAAGGGCTATTGGCAGGTCCCTTTAACTGCTCCACGTGCGTGTGAAATCTCTGCATTTGTCACCCCTGACAACTTCCTCCAGTACAATTGTATGGCTTTTGGGATGCAAAATGCCCCAGCCACATTCCAGAGCCTCATACATAAAGTTTTGTCAGGGTTGTGCGACTGTGAGGCCTACTTGGATGACACTGTGGTCTATTCAGGTGATTGGGAAGGCCACATCCGTAGCTTGGAGAGTGTGTTTACCAGGTTGAATGATGCCAAGTTAACCCTGAATCTAGCAAAATGTGAGTTTGCTAAAGCTGTGGTAGCGTACCTTGGGAAAAGGTGGGTCAAGGTTGTGTAAGACCCATAACAGCAAAGGTAGCTGCTGTTGTTGAATTTCCTGCTCCCATTTACCAAGCGTCAGTTATGCCGGTTTCTGGGAATGGCAGGATACTACCGTGGATTTTGCAAGAACTTTGCAACAGTGGTGTCTCCCCTTACTGACCTACTTAGTTCTGTGAAGAAATTTGTTTGGACTCCTCAGTGTGAGAATGCTTTTCTTGCTGCAAAATATCTTCTTTGTAATGCTCCAGTTCTCTCTGCTCCTAATTTTTCTTTTCCATTTAAGCTACAAGTGGATGCAAGTGCTGTGGGAGTGGGTGCTGTCCTGCTGCAGGAGGATGGTGCAGTAGTAGAACATCCAGTCTGTTACTTATCTAAGAAGTTCTCTAAGTGTCAACGAAATTACAGTACCATCGAGAAGGAAGCTCTCGCCCTGGTGATGGCACTTAAACATTTTGAAGTAAACGCTGGTGGTAGTTGTATACCTCTTGATGTCTATACTGACCACAACCCTCTAGTTTTCCTCTCCTGCATGTGCAACCTCAATCAGCGTTTGATGCGCTGGTCACTTTGTCTGCAGGAATATAACTTGAACATCAAGCACAAGAAAGGGTTCGGAGAACGTGGGTGGCGGATGCACTCTCTAGAGCTGTGATGCTGATGGTGACTGATGACTGTATGCTACTGTACATGGGAAAAGAAACAGTGTTTACAATCCTTGGGTTTGTAAATTTGGTGGTGGGGGTGTTACGTCCCCTAGGCATAATTTTTTGTTGCATTTTGTGTTATTTGTGCGGTATTTGATTATTGCTGCTGTGTTGATTACAGTTTGTCTTTGCAGTGTTTTGTTTTCTGTCTCTCTCTCTCTTCTCTGTGTAAAAGCTTAATGAAGATCAGCTGGTCCTAGTTGTCATCAATCACTTGGTTGCTCTGATTGGCTGCTGGAGGGAGAGCTTGTGGATAAAGCTGGAGACTGGTGCCCTTCTTGGGCTCTGCTGGAGACTTCTTTGCCTGCCCCAGACCATAGTGTCTGTGTGTGTTTGTGTATGTGTGTGTGTGTGTGTGTGTGTGTGTGTGGTGTGTGTGTGTGAGTGTGTGTGTGTGTTAATTGTCTATTTGCATTGTTGTTGGTGTATACAATTTGAAACTTTGGAGAGTTGTTGTATACCAGTAAACTCCTAAGGTGACACTTAAGTTGAATGTTTATTTTTGGAGCAGTAGGGAGGAGGATGCCATTTTTTTTTATTGTCCATGTTTTTGGCTTGAAAGGGAGTAAGGTAAGACTTTTGTTGTTTATTCTAAATTTTGTTTTGAGAGATTAGAAAGTACCCCTTTTGTAAGTTAGATCTGTTATGTTTGTTGTTTTGGCCTGGCCCCCTCCTGAAGTTTTTGCTCTGTGCTTGTTTTATTTTTCACTTATTAAATAAACCCGTTTTCTAGACTGTGCTGAAAAGTTGGCACCCCATAAAAAGGAATAATCACCAAAACTATGCCATTCGTGCTACGTTTGTGCTGATTTTTGCCGCAAAAATGAATGTTTGTACTGGTTTGGTGTTTGAGATATTAAATATTCTTTTTTTTGACCGTGTGACGTCACTCTCCACCCTACGTTGCCCAAATCGTTCCAAACCAGCGCAGTTCATTTGTGCTCGATTTGTGCCGTTAAAACAAACAATCTCTATTTTCCTTCCGTAGATATAACCGGAGGCCGTGACTTCACTCTCCACCCCAGTTCGTCTAAAATCGCACAAAAACTGGTGTCATTCGTTTGTGCCGGTTTGTGCTGTTGAAATGAATGTCAAATATATTTCTCCTTCTTAGAAATAACAAAAACAATTCTGGGCAGTGACGTCACTCTCCACCCCATGGTGTCCGAATCTCTCCAAACTGGTGCCATTCGTTTGTGCTCGATTTGTGCCGTTCAAATTGCATTGTATCTATTTCCCGTCCTCAAAAATAGCAAATACAAAACGGGCCAGTGACGTCCTCCAAACTGGTGCAGTTTGTTTGTGAGGTATTTGACCTCCGTGAAGTTGGCCCCCCACCCAACGCAAAACGTCAGCAAAATAGTCTCAGTCGTTTGTGCTCCATCTGTGCTGGTTTGTGCTGTAAAAAGAAACAACCATGACCTCTTCTTAAATATAACAGAAACATTACTCTCCTCCCTGTTTAGCGTGGCCGCAGAGTTAAAAAAAAACTAAAAAAAATGCTTGTGCTGCCTTAATTTTAAGTTTAGTCAGCTCCAAGTTTTTACTAACTTCATATTTTAAAGTTGACTAAGCTTAAATTTTCAAGGCAGCATCATTCTGTTTCATTTGTGTTTGATTTGTGCCATTAGAATATCAAACATCTAGGGCTATTCCCCACAAATATTCGTTCATATTAATAATATTAATTAGGTCATATAGCCTAGCCTAATTCCAGGTGATCTCCACACCAAATGCAGCATTTTATTTGTGCTCGATTTGTGCGTGAAAATGAAATCCTGGTTGTACCTAAAAATTCTTCTTTAAATAGGCCTATTTAAAAGAAGGAAGGAAAACAGAAGCACAGTAATATGCCATCAGCTATATGTAACTGTATTTGCATGGTATTACTGCATTAAAAGATAATATTATTATATATTAATATTATGTGTTACTTTTTTTCTGTTTCCCCTTACAAACAATTATTTATCGCACTGCATAATATAAGACAAAAAGGACATAATGGACTGTAGAAAAAGTGCTCAAATATATAATAGCCTTAACCTATACTGAACGTGTGGGAAAAAAAAAGACCACAAATTATAGATAGGCATACTGTAGATACATATAAAAGAGGTTTAAAAACGTTTTATGAATATTGCAATCAACAAAACAAAAGAGCCGTTGGCATGGACTGAGAGCTTCCTAAATTAGCATATATTTGTTATTCCTAGGGGAAATATGTTTAGTATTCCTAATGGCACAAATCGAGCACAAGCGAATTAGAACGATTTAAACTGGCAGTTAAAAAAAAAAAAAAAAAAAGTCTCACCATTTCAACTAATGCTGCCTTGAAAATTTAAGCTTAGTTACTATTTGAAATATGAAGAGTTAGTACAAACTTGGAGCTGACTAAACTTAAAATTTTAAGGCAGCATGAGCACGTTTTTTTTTTTTGTTTTTTTTTAAACTCTGTGGCCGAACTAAACAGGGAGGAGAGTAATGTTTTTGTTATCTTTTAAGAAGAGGTCATGGTTGTTTCTTTTAACTGCACAAACCCAGCGAGGTTCGAGACACTCCGTGAAGTTGGCCCCCCAACCCAACGCAAAACGTCAGCAAAAATAGTCTCAATCGTTTGTGCTGGAAAAATTCTGTTGTGCTGCTTTGGTTTTTTTAGATATTAAAATAATATTTAAGTCATTCCGAGGTCATTCTGAAGCACTAAGCACAAACGGAACTTTTACCGGCACAAACGAAGCAACAAACAAACGAGTCTATTTGGGGGGGGGGGGGGGCCAACTTCACGGAGGTCAAATACCTCACAAACGAACGGCACCGGTTTGGAGGGACGTCACTGACCCATTTTATATTTGTTATTTTTGAGGACGGGAAATAGATACAATGCAAATTTGAACGGCACAAACTCAAGCACAAACGAATGGCACCGAAAAAAGTTATTTTTTATATAAAAGGGGTGGAGAGTGACGTCACTGTTCTTAAAAAAAGTTATTTTTTATATAAAAGCGGTCATAGTTACAGGGTTTCTTTTAATGGCACAAACCAGCACAAAATCGAGCACACAACGAATGGCACCGGTTTGGAGAGATTTGGACGACATTGTGTAACACTCCAAAAATAAGAGGAGTAAAGAAAGGGACCAAACAGGTTCCTAACTGGACAAAATTTATTTTGGGCCTGAATAGCCAAGGAGACTCAAGCACACAACCTCAATGAATACAAGTATAACTTTTATTCTTTATATACTAAATACAATTCATATTAAAACCTCAACAGGGCAGAGCAGCAGATTATGGATGTCATATATAGTTGAGTGCATTTGACCAATCACAAGTAACCTGACATAATCAACGAGCAGAAGGGTATTCAGCAGAGGGTTTCAACACCTTAAAGTTAGTTAATGTGTCAACAATTATACAGAATTTCATTTCACAGCAAACACCAAAAGATACAAAAATCCATAAGTGCATCAGTTAACTCCAACACTTCAGTACACACCACAAAGTCACTCAGTACGAGCCAAAAACCACTCTGGCTGGCTACTTAGCCGTTCGTCAATATAAAACAATATGAAAAATGGCACATGAAAGATAATAACCTGCCCTAGGCCCTATACACACACACACACACAGAGAAAGAGAAAATACAATCGCCGGGGGACCGGTAACAATTAGTCAATCACATTAACCCAGGACTCCCCGGCGAATACAACACTTCATATACACATAATTTAAGAGCCATAAGGGCAGAAAATTGTCTGCTGGTCTTCTTACCGGTACCGGACATGGGGTACAGCGTTCGAGAAAACAACCGGCGGCCGCCGCCGAACGGGGAAACTCAAGATTACAAACTAACCCTCCCAATCGCTTCGCACGCATCGCAGAAAAGACATCCAACCCACGTCCCCAGCACGGTAGCCTCGGCAAGAAGCTCAGCAGCCCTCGCATACAAAATTCTCTCCTTAACAACAGCAGCCCTCATACCTTTATTGATCCCCCTTAAGAATACAGCACAGGTGTTTGTCTTTTTCCCTTAATGAGATAAGGCAGATACTGGCACTACCACTGTCGCCCTCCCCTTGTCTAAAAATAAAAGGCTTACAATGGGGTGTAGAGTGACGTCACTGCCCAGAATTGTTTTTGTTATTTTAAGAAGGAGAAATATATTTGACGTTCACTTCAACAGCACAAACCGGCACAAATCGAGCACAAACGAATGACATCAGTTTTGTGCGATTTAGACGAACTGGGGTGGAGAGTGACGTCACGGCCTCCGAAAATATTTTGGTTATATCTACAGAAGGAAAATAGATACAGTGTTTGTTTTAACGGCACAAACGAACTGCGCTGGTTTGGAGCAATTTGGGCAACATGGGGTGGAGAGTGACGTCACACGGTCAAAAAAATTATGTTTAATATCTCAAACACCAAACCAGCACAAACGTTCATTTTTGCGGCACAAATCAGCACAAATCGTAGCACGAATGGCATAGTTTTGGTGATTATTCCTTTTTATGGGGTGCCAACTTCACGGAGGTCCTGTGATTTTCTGTGGAGTGCTGTGACAGGAGAGGAGATCCCCGGGTGGCTGGTAGAAAAGTTGTCTCTTCTACCTTGTTCATAAATTTTCCTTGTTTCTGCCATCCCTGACCCTAGACAAGGGAGGCATGTAACAATAGAAAGATACATAGATATATTAATATAGATAGATAGATAGATAGATTAAAATAGATAAATAGATAGATCAATAAAAATGGAGGCTCCCCAGAAGAGATGCCATACATCTGTGGTGTGGGAGCATTTCCATTTGGAAACCCCAAATAAAGTGAGATGTATATATTGTGATCAGCAGCTAGCCTACTGCAACAAAACCATCATCCATGATGCGCCGTTTGAGGAGCACTCATCCTGCCATTTTGCAGGGTGCAGACGATGGTAGAATTCCCCCCCTGTACCTAGGCCGCTACTGACACTGCTGGGCCATCTAAGCAAGGTATGCATTGTTTGAAATATAATTATAATGAAAATATAATAACAAAACTGTTGGGACACTGTTTAGAAAGTCCATAGCCCTGTGTCAATCTAAGCCCTACAACCTAATGTCCCAATCACAACTTCCAATCATGTTAAAAACAGCTTCAATGTGAATATAATATGTTGTCAATATAATATACTATTGTGTGAATATACATTTTATAGGTCTACATATAAGCACCCAGTCTACAGCCTACAGAAGACATCATTTTGGTTTTCCTAATTGTCGTAGTTCTACATTCCATTTGATTTTTCTCTGCACACTGGCCATAAAACGTTCATAATCCATAACATCTCGGTTACGTATGTAACCACGGTTCCCTGAATAGGGAACGAGATGCTGCGGTGACGTCACCGTATGGGAACACCTTTGGTGTGACGAATGTCTGAAGCCCTATACCATCTCGCCAATCCTATTGGCCAAATAGCGCTTGGCACCGCCCTACGCATACGTACGCATCGTATACCCAGGTGCCGCGCGCTATTTCGCCCAGATTTCATGAACTGAAGAGAAGAATGCTATCAGGTATGGAACGTCACCGAACGCAGCATCTCGTTCCCTATTCAGGGAACCATGGTTACATACGTAACCAAGATGTTCCCTTTCATAGGACACTTCGATGCTGCGGTGACATCACCGTATGGGAATGCTATACCATCACGCCTGACGTACCTGAGATAGCTGGGATGCAAGGAAAGCATCTGCTCAAGCGGAAAGAACCCGGGAGCCAGGAGCCATCCTTACATCCAAACTGTAAAACTTGATAAAAGTGTTCGGTGAGGACCATCCTGCCGCAGCACAGATATCAGCCATAGAAGATCCACTGAGGACAGCCTGAGAGGAAGCAACTGCTCTAGTGGAATGAGCTCTGACTCCTAGAGGCGAAGCGAGACCACGCGCCCCATAGGCTAAAGATATTGCCTCCACCAACCAATGGGACATGCGTTGCTTCGTGACAGCATGGCCTCTATTCTTGTGTCCAAAACAGACAAACAGCTGGTCAGACTCACGCCATGAGGCTGTTCGATCTACATAAGTCTTGAGCGCTCTGACAGGGCAAAGACTTAGATCTTCTGATCCTGTCTCAGCAGGGGGTAAAGCCTCCAGGACCACCTGCTGAAAATGAAAGGGGTTCGAAGCGACTTTAGGGACATAATTAGGCCTCGGTCGCAGCAATACCTTCACAGAGCCCGCAAAAATCGCACGACGGCGAAACAGAAAGAGCCTGTAAATCCCCAACTCTCTTGAGGGAGGATAAAGCCATAAGAAGAACTGTCTTCAAGGTCAGGATTTTATCCAGTATGGTTTCCAAGGGCTCAAACGGATGTCCTGATAGACCTTGCAGTACAATAGATAAATCCCATGAAAGGAACTCGCACAGGGCGGAAAGGCCTCAGCCGTCGCGCACCTTGTAAAAAGCGAGAGACCAGCGGATGGCGGCCCACTGAAGCACCATCTATATATACGTGGTTAGCTGAAATGGCTGCCACGTAAACTTTCAAAGTTGCTGGCGTTACTCCATCAGAGAAACGGTCTTGAAGGAACTCCAGTACTGAAGCCACTGGGCAGTAAACTGGATCCATACTACGAAAACCACACCAGGTCGTAAACAGCTTCCATTTGAAAGCATATAAGCGTCTCGTAGATGCTGCTCTGGAATTCATAATAGTCTCGGAGGTTTCCGCAGAAAGACCGGGACATATTAACTCACTCCGCTCAGAGGCCACGCCCACAGTTTCCCACAGATCTGGCCTTGGGTGCCAAATCATCCCTCGTGCTTGCGATAGTAAGTCCTGTCTGAGGGGAATCTCCCATGGAGAGCCTGCTACTAGACTGACCAGTTCCGCAAACCACGGCTGTGTGGGCCACCACGGAGCCACCAGCAGCAGCTGCTCCACTCTGTCCAGCCGTATCCAGGACAACACCGCTGGAATTAGACGAATTGGAGGAAAAGCATACAGACTGGTCCTGGGCCAATTGTGAGCTAACGCATCCACGCCCAGGGGCGATGGGGAGCGTAGGGAGAACCATAGCGGGCAATGCGTAGTCATGGTCGACGCGAATAAATCCACTTTCGCTTTGCCGAATATCCGCCATAAAAGATCCACCGTCTGTGGGTGTAATCTCCACTCCCCCTGCTCCAAAGTCTGTCTGGATAGCAGATCCGCTCCGACGTTCAAACGTCCGGGGACATGAACCGCTCGGATCGACAGAAATCTGTTCTGAGACCAAAGAAGAATACTCCTCACCAGCCTGCACAGGGGGCGAGAGCATAACCCTCCTTGATGATTCAGGTACGACACAACCGCCATGTTGTCTGACCTGAGTAGTACATGACGGCCGGTCAGCAGATTTGAGAAATACTGGAGAGCTAGAAAAACTGCCAGTAGTTCCAACCTGTTTATGTGCCAAACCGCGTTGTGTCGCCGTCCACACTCCGTGAGCTGGGCGCCCTTGACAAACAGCTCCCCAACCGGTCAAAGACGCGTCCGTCGTGACAGTCTCTCGGGAAGCACAAATCCCCAGCCGAACTCCGGCTAGAAGGAACTCGGTTGACATCCACTGTTTTATTGACATAACACACCTCCGTGTCACCGAAATCGTACGATGCGGAAAACAACGGGGGTGAAATGTTCTGACTTTTCGTCCACCACTGAAAAGGGCACATGTGAAGTAAGCCCAGACGGATTACAGGGGATGCCGCTGCCATCAGACCTAACAGCCTGAGACACAGACTCACCGTCACTGTGCGACCTACTTTGAAGTGACGCACTCATGACGTGAGAGACTGAACGCGCGAGAGTCCAAATCTATTCCCAGAAAGGTTATCCGTTGAGAGGGGATTAAAACACTCTTCTGGAAATTCGTGCATAAGCCCAGGCTGCTTAAATGATTCAGCACTAAATCTCGGTGAGAGAGTGCTTGAGTCTGTGATTGAGCTAGCACCAGCCAATCGTCCAAGTAATTCAACACACGAACGCCCTGGAGCCGCAACGGGGCCAGAGCTGCGTCCATGCATTTTGAAAAAGTTCGGGGAGCCAGGGCTAAGCCGAAAGGAAGAACACGGTATTGATACGCTTTGACATCTAAAGCGAATCTGAGGAACTTCCTGTGTCTCTTGATGATCTGAATATGAAAATATGCATCCTTCAGATCGATCGTGACAAACCAAGTGTTTGATTGAATCTGGAATAAAATGGACTTTACCGTTAACATCTTGAATTTGCTCGTCCTGAGTGCAAGATTCAAACGGCGTAGATCCAATATGGGTCGCAAACCGCCCCCTTTTTTTGGTACAACAAAAATAGCGGCTGTAAAAACCTGACTCCATCTGAGAGGGGTGTACTTCTTCTATAGCCCCTTTCCTCAGCAGAGCTGTCATTTCTTGCCGCAGCACCGCGACTTCCTCTGGTTTCACAACCGTGGGAAGAATTCCGCGGAAAGGAGGCGGGCCTTTTCGAAACTGAATGGTGTATCCGAGACGAATCGTGCGTAACACCCATTGCGAAATGCCGGGCAAGCGTACCCACGCGGCCCCGAAATAGCGTCAGTGGTTTTTCAAGGTTTCCGCCTTTTGCAACGTTTTCATACGCGTTAACATGCCCGAATACGGAAAGCTCGCGGCGTCCGTAAGCCGGGGAAGCGCGTGCGTCAAATTCGCTGTGTCTCGTTGTGTATAATCCTGAAGCGTGTCTACGGCAGGAGTTAATCCAACAAGATGAACATCGGGCTCTGCCGCTAGCGAAAAAGCGGCGGCTGTGTCAGCCGTCATAAACGGGCCGTCTTTGCCAGACCCTTGAACCGTTCCTCGGATTCTGAAGGCTGAATCGCGCAGAGTGTCTGAGGAAACGCCTGACATGGTTGCTCGATCCAATGCTGCTCGAAGCGCCTTTTGCGGCGAGACAGTCAATGTTTGAGCGTGGGGACTGCAGTGAGAGGGTTTTGGATGCGCGAAAACGGTCCAACAGCGCTCTCTAGCGGAGGGCACAGTCCCTGGCAAGCAGCGAGAATATCAGGAGCTGCTATTAGGAGCCCGAGAGCGAGAGGCATTAGCCGTCGAACTCAAGTCCAATCTTTTCCGCTGTCGCTGGCGAGCCGGTGGAAAAACCTTAGGACCCCAGTCCTTACGAGGGGGCGCCATAGGCGAAGGCTCTTCCCGTGAGGCAGCCCGTTGGCGGTTTGAAGAGGTTGAACGAGACCGCGCGGGCGCCTGCCGCCGTTCAGTCTCCCTGGGTCTGCGTGGAATCAGCTGGCGGAAAGCGGCTGATTGCTGTTTCGCTGCCCTAAATTTATCCACCACCGACGTAACTGCCTCTCCAAACAAACCGTCCTTAGAAACGGGCGCGTCCATGAGAAAGGATTTATCCTTTTCCTTGATATCGGTGAGATTCAGCCAAAGGTGGCGCTCGACCGTAATCAAACCAGCCATGGAACGGCCCACTGCCCGAGCAGTATGTTTGGTAGCGCGTAGCGCCAAATCCGTTGCTCGACGCAGCTCTTTCACAGCCTCGGGTGTGATGCCCTCCCCCTCATCGAGATCCTTTAAAAGCTCCGCTTGGTAGGCCTGGAGGACCGCCATAGAGTGGAGCGATGCGGCCGCCTGGCCAGCAGCCATGTAAGATTTCCCGACGAGGCTAGACGTGACTCGACACGCCTTCGAAGGAAGGAGGGGGCGAGACTTCCATGCCGTGGCCGAATTAGGCGCGAGATGTTCGGCGAGAGTCTCCTCAACCGGAGGCATCGCTGCATAGCCATGGTTCGCCATATCTGAAATGGTGGCGAAATCCGCGGCCGCAGCATTAGTGATGCGCGCCGAGTAGGACTGCTTCCAGGACCTCGAAACCTCCTGGTGGAGGTCCGGGAAAAAAGGCAGGGGCCTACGGGGCTGCGCAGGAGCACGACTGGTTAAAAAACGGTCGTCCAGCTTAGATGAAGGTTGGGCCTCGGCCTTCTCAACCTCCCAATCCAGTCCCGCACGAGAAACCACATCCAACAGCTCGCTGTAGGAGGGGGAAACACGCTTCTCCTGTCCGCTAGGAGGGAGAGGGCTGTCCGTATCAGCCATGAAGTCCTCAGACTCCGAGGCCGCGGTGGATAAAACGTCGTCGTCATACTGCCCACAACCGAAGGAGATAGCATCGTATGCCTCCGGGGTGGGCTATAAACCCCCGTCCGAGAAAACGACGGGTTCGACGAAGCTGGTTTCCTGCACTCGGGTAGGGGAGAGCGAGCGATGTGGAGAAAACTCCAGCGCCGCGCTGTCATCGTAAGTCAGGTCGCACATGTCTCCCCAAGCCATCGCCTCGTGCGGTGCCTCGGCAGCCGCAGAAGCGACACGGCGGGGGTTGGACGCGGGGGCGACCTTGGAAAACACTTCTACCCTCGAGCGCAGTACTTTAAGTCACAGGCCATCACAATGGGGACAAGAGGAAAGGCCACTAAGCGCAGACTGCGCGTGATGTAATCCCAAACAGATTACGCACCTTTCGTGAGTGTCTCCCTTCGTGATGAACCTGGTACACGGTTCCTTGCACTTCCGAAAGCTCATCGCGTCCGCGAAGAGGAGTTAACACTGCTCGAAGAAAACCGCTATGAACGCGAGATGATTCCAGGGCACAGATGATTCTCTTTCCTGAAGGAAATGAAATCTGAGCGAAATAGCGCGCGGCACCCGGGTATACGATGCGTACGCATGCGTAGGGCGGTGCCAAGCGCTATTTGGCCAATAGGATTGGCGAGATGGTATAGGGCTTCAGACATTCGTCACACCGAAGGTGTTCCCATACGGTGACGTCACAGCAGCATCGAACCAGTGACCTATGAAAGGGAACTTTGTTTATGAAGGGTTTCCAATAATGAACCAGTAGGCTACAGTTTCAGTCTATGTTATGTTATGCTATGTAATCTGTTCATGTAAATATATAATTCATATATTCAACAACAGTAGAAACACATAACACTGTTTTCATCATCAGGCCCATCATCATCATCACCATCAACATCAACACCAGTAGAAACACAGGACAGTTTATAGGAAACTTTCTGATAATCGTATCCATGAAACCCAGATGATACACAATGCTACAGCTGATGCCACAATGGAAGTGAAAAAAAAATAAACCTCCATGATGTGTTTTTGCCCAGAACTCATGATCCCCTAATTAACTGGAAAGAGAGTAGTAATCTTTCCTCATTTGTATGTCCTTGCTAAAAATATCTTTGCATGCCAGCAACAAGTGTCCCTTGTGAGAGGATTTTTTTCAAAGGCTGGAGAAATTATCTGTAAAAAAAAGAAGTAGGCTGCGTCCTTCCACAGCAGAGAAATTAATATTTTTGAATAAAAATCTCTAAAAAAGTGAGACAATGTGGCTTCATTTCTTTTATTAATATTCATTTTTCATGACCAAAACTACATTATGCACAGTGAGAAGCCCTACAGGTTACAAGCTTCACATATGAGAAAAATACAGTAATAATAAAAACAACAAATTTTTTAATGGTTCCTTGTCAAGGTTGTTTCAGATCAACACCTGCAAGTGACCACTAGGTGTCACCGTTGAGACGGGTGTCGGATTGATTCGAAGCCTCGACACAATATGGCACATTTGCTTCAACGGTTTCATTGCTTCACGAAGCCTCGATCTGCCCACCACTATCTCTTCATTGGACGGAAAATTGGGTCCGTGCTAAGATAGCAACAGAGCGAACCGAATGCTGAAAGTCGAGAGGAGAAAACGAAGGTAGGACGTACTTGATTATTTATAGGTGTGTTTCTCTTGAGCTGATTGGTAAACGGTGTATTCACTAATGATGAATTGGCCGTGTTAATTATCCGTGCACGCTCCTCCCGAAATTTGTTTATAACATCACATATAGGGAATATAGTTATCGAATGACACGAATGAGTGCAAATTTGGAAAATTATTACAGTGGTTAAATAAATAAGAAATTTTATGGCAAGTCTTGACCTTTTGGATGTATTTAATTATAAATATCTTTGTAATCTATAACATTAAATTTAATATTTTCTCTATGACATTCTTGAATATTAAGACAGGCACCTGCAATTTTGGCCAAATTATACATAATTTGTTTGTGAAATTGCACATGCTATAATGTAAGCATCATTAATGACCCCTTTGTTTTTAATAAAAATTAAATAAATAAAAAGATTGAATAGTGAAATGAAAGAATGATTTAATAAAAAAATGAGAATGATTAGTAATTGTCTCTCACTGACCTGTTTAGCTAAGCCCTCAAAACTTTTCTTATTTAGTGGTACAGTATTGCATGATTTGTAGATTATATTTAATACACTTTGCATAAAGGTTTGCAATTCGTTTTTAAAAGGTAACATTACAGTCTCAAGGCCTCTACGCTTACATTTTTTTTTTTTTTTTTAGGAACATAAAATAAATTAACCATCCCATATATGGCAATATTTGACTCCTTAAAGATTTTTTTTTTTTTTTTTAACCTTTGTAATCCCATTTTTCAAACTTTATTACATGTATATCATATTTTAAAGCAGAAAACATTTAGATTTATAAACTTTTATCAAAAATGTTAATTAAAACAATACATTTTTATTAAAATAATAAAATACAATCAAGAAGAATAAGTTACCAGTCAAATGAAATCATTTTACGGGTAGCTTGAATGTAAAACATTGTCATGAATTCGTTGTGTTCCCATTTGTAAAATAGCCTACAAATGCATTAGGCTATTTTACAAATATAATAATTCAGCACTGATTATCATTTCAGTTTGTTATGTTTTTTTAAAAAATGTAGCTTTAAAAATTTATATTTAATTTAGAATTTACACATGCTATACTTTTGTTTCAGAAGCTGCATCTGAATCGACATTATATTTACAGACTAAAAACAGTTTTGGTTATCAGCATTCTTCAAAAATATCTTCCTACAGTAGGTAGACATCCAAATGGGTTATACCGCCGCGCGTACCGCCGCCGCAGGGCCGCGGCGTTAACTGCAAATCAGTCGCGTGTTAAAATCATTCGCTATACTAACGCCAGGTGGCGCAAAGGGACGGATTGCGAACTGAATGTAATTGTAAAATGAAAGGAAGACGTTAAAACAACAGTAACATTATGATATACATTATAAACATCCTTAAAAGACATTAAAAAATAGGATAGTCTTAGGCTACAGTCTACTCATCAAAAATTTAAAGAAAGACCTTTACACAAAGGCTCTTATGCATGCTATTTGTATTAAACAGTCATTACATACATACATATATATATATATATATATATATAGAAAGCATGTTTTAGAGATATATGGATTAAAAGCTAAATGTTTTCATTTCGGTTCATTCTTGGTTAAAAAAAATAAAATAAAAAATTATAATAATCTTCAGGTTCCATTGCAGAGTGAAATGAGAACGGTCCCACCATTTACAAATAATTCTTATTCACTCTGTTATTATCTTGACTTTTCAAATTGCTAACACTTTGCATTTTTGAATTATGCTTTTACTGTGTGACCAAAAATTGTGAATTCTGACTTTGATCGCGCTGGTGCCTCACTCGCACATATTCATTGGAAACAGCAGTCGTTCACCGAGCCATGCGGCGCGAGCAGTGGGACACTTTGGCAAATTTTTGCTCATTATGATTTTTTTTTTTTGTTTCCATGATACTGAAACACGTGTGAAATCCAAACCTGTTTTACCTAATGAATAAGAGTTTAGCTTCAAATGGGCAACGTTTGGATTTGTCCGGAAATGAGAGAGATAAGCCCAACGTTACCTTATGTATCGCTTTTAAATTATTTTAAATTATTATTATTTTATTTATTTATTTTTTATAAGCCTATATTATTATATACTGCAATTTTATTTAATCCATTAGAATTATATATTTGTAATTCTTGTTCTGTTCTGATAAATTTGTTGAATTTAAAGGATTGGTTTGTAAAGTGAAGGGAACTAAAATATATCCTGTTGGTTACATTAGCCTATAGCATTATTAGGCCTGCCGTTATTATTTCTGATTGTAATAAAATGCAACTCTCACAAAACTTAATTTATTTTTTAGCGTGTTTCGTGTATGGTTTTATCCAGCTTTATTTTTCCATTGCATCTAAAAATTACTTTGTGCATCACATTCACTCAGCACGCTCAACCTGCCTCTAGCATTGTTCAGCTTTGGACGATTTCAAAATGTTTGATATAAAGGTTGCTGTCACATTTTATACAGTAATTGTTCATTTAAAACAGAAAAAAGAAAAAAGAAAAAGGAAAAAAATCAAAATATATTGTTAGATTTATGCTAACATGCAATCAAGGTCTTCAGATACAATATAAGACACAAGTTCATTTAGGCTATTTAACATGCACTGTGACATTTTTTAAAAACGTTTCAACTTATAAAACTCCTTGAGATTTTAAAGTCAGTTTAATAGTATTGAAATTCAAGTTGAATCTAGTATAAAAACGGATTAAATTACTTAAATTATTTCTATGAATTAATAAGTTAGCATGACTTTTTTATCATTGCATTTTTTAGAGCTGTATTCGTTTTCTGAAACCAAGCACCCACTTTTTTCTTTTTTTAAATCTATTAATCGCTCGCATATCTCCTACAACCTACAAATAAGGGCTAATAGAGGTTCTTTCTTTTATTATTTATTTTAATGTTTATTCTTGAAGAAAATAAAGTATTTATTCTTTAATAAAATAAGGGGACGATCCAAATATTTGTAATGTACAATAATATAGGCCTATATCTGCTGCAGTTAAAAAGTTAATATTTATTTTGATTCACCAATTTATGTAGGATACAATTATTCTAAAAATAAAAATAAATAATGTCATAACAAACGCCATCGGCCTGAATAAATTTTACCATTATAGAAATGGGGGTAGTAATTTAGGAAAATACAGTGAAATTACAAATGGCATGGGATTTTAAAAAAGTATGACAACTGAAAGGTCTATGAAACGTTTTCTATGATGCATTTTTTTAAACAATGGCACCTTAAAGTTTTCAACTAAAAATTATTATTTCAACCATATAGCCTGTGAATAAATAAAATGCATACTTTTCAATGAAAGAACACAGAGAGTGTAGGTTGCTTCTGGTGTTTGGATTTGTACTTCAATATAATTAGATCCACGTTTAAGGAATAGCCTACACTAGTTACATTTTTTTTTTTTTTTTATCTCTATTTAACAGCATTAGCTACAATGATATACATCTTCCTTCAGGCAGACTGAATGTTCTTCTGCCTTGCTAAATGTTGGGCTCATGATCAGTAAGTTGTATTCGCTCAAACTGATTTTATTAAATCAAACCGCTGATGGTGAAGCTGGGTCAGTGAGCGAGAGTCGCGCGCTGTGAAGCTGGGGGAGCAGCTGACGGAGGATTCC
>NW_024873322.1:0-25892 GCF_018340385.1 Cyprinus carpio | reverse complement strand
TATACATCACTTCACAGGAAGTGGAGAGCGATTATCCCCCAACTGTCATTGTGCGCAGCACGTCATCACCAGTCAGAACGGTCAACTAACGATGGAGGAGTTTACGTATGTGTGTAAGTATTCATACATTTCGTCATTGTTATACAAATGACAGTATTTTTTAACGGTTATTGTTGTGAATATTACATATATACGTTACCTCAGAAAACTATCTGAAGGGGCTAAATTAGTCGGCCGTTATAACTGTTGGTCATTTAAAAACGCCACAAGCAACACTAATAATCAAAATAAAATGTGTAATTTAATTCCTATTAAATAATTAATTCACAACTATTTTGACGAATTTTACAAATTGTAATGGAAAATTCAGAAATTAACTGAGAAATTTAAAAAGCTTACCTGGTTGAGCAGAGCTGGATGGTATCAGTTGAAGCCGGAATGACAGCTCATTAACGATGCAGAGTTCCAGCAGCTCCAGCTCTCATTGGCTAGAATTAATCACGTGCTGAAGAGCTGACGCTCCATTTAATGTATTATATTATTAATTAAATATTACTTTTTTCATTTTTTTCCTTCAGAAATATTTAATAAATAAATTTATTATATCACTGTCCAATACCAGCAATAACAATGAATAAATTAAACAAATCAGTCAATAATCTGTTTATTCACATGGTTTTATTTTGTCAAATAAATTAATGTTATTTAATAATAGCCTACAGGGTATTACAACAAAAACAATGTATACTATTATAATTTATGCATATTACATAATTTAAATGCAGTTACAAATAACCGATTAATTAATTGTGTGTGTGTGTGTGTGTATGTGTGTATATATATAGGCCTATATTAGTGTTTTTAAATGATCAATCACGATTAATCGTATCCAAAATAAAAGTTTTTTTTTTTTTTTTTACATAATATATATGTGTGTTCTGTGTATATTTATTATGTATATATGTTTATCAGTTTGCACTGGCTACAAATATCTGCTCACATAAAATTCAAGGCATTGATTTTTGCATACAAAACCCACCACTGGCTCTGCACCCCTTTACCTAAATTCATTACTTCAGACTTATGTGCCCTCTAGAAGCCTTTCGTTCTGCAAATGAACATCACTTTATTGTGCATCTCAAAGAGGCACGAAATCACTTTCACAGACTTTGTACAATTAAATGTTCCCAACTCCTGGTGGAATGAGCTGCCCAACTAATCTTTACTCTTCAATTCAATTCAATTCAAGTTTATTTGTATAGCACTTTTTACGATACAAATCATTACAAAGCAACTTTACAGAAAATTAAGTTTCTACAATATTTAGTAGTAGCTTATCAGTGATGACTGTTAGTTCATGTGCATACGGCAGAAATGTTCAGAAAAATCAATAAAAGACGTAAAAAACAGACGATTAACACTATTAACAGCAATTATGCAATCAAACTTATAGCAAAATGTGGTAGTTCTGTATGTTGTCTCTGGGTTAGCATCATCTGAGGTCCTCTGAGGGGTTGGCATCGAAGGCTGCTGCCATGGATCTGAGGGATCACACTCAGTCTTGGGGTTTTGTTTCCAGAAGATAGACTTTATTTCAGAGAGAAACGAAGCTGAGATGTTCTCTGCGAGAAGATCTCCAGAATGTTATGTGGTATCTCCTTATATACCATATACAGGGCGTTCCCAATATTCCATAATTTTCCTTAGGCTTACAATTCGATCCCCAGAGAGAAGGGGCCCCCTATTTGGTCTGGTAAGGAGAAAGGCCCTTTTGTTGGTCTCCCCAGATGTTTCTCATCTGGGTCTGGACATTCTGGTCACGTAGGCATCTTTCTTCATATACTACAACCATAGGATTATAATGGAATAACAACTATAGACATATATGGCTAAATTCACATTGATTATACTTGATTAATAGAAAATCTTATTAATAAAAATCTTCTACATTTCCCCCCTCTGAGACTTAGTAAGTCTCATATTTGATTATTTTTATTCAGAGTGCTACTCCATAATCCAGTCTTATTAGTTAACACTACCTAGTGACTAAATAAGTCACACTGTATTATTACCAATGACTAGATTATGTAATTTCACTCTGGGGAGCAACAGGACCAAACATCTCCTTCCACAGTTGACTAGGAGGGAGTAAAAGATCCAGCCTCCCTAAACCCTTTCTTTAATAGAAAACAATGTTATAAGCGTGAGCGTGTAATTGGTTCAGCACTTGCCTGTGGTTATCACAGTTGTGTATAAAGGACATAAAAAATACATACAAAACATAACCCATTGAATATCACAAGATTATAATAATTGATCTTCAGCCCAGATACTCTATGTATCGTAGAGGGCCACCCTAGGCAGAAGTTAGGCTAACACTTACACCCAGGGTATGGTTCATCTTTAGACCTCTTCATCGTCCTTATTAGAGTCACTTGAACTATCATCAAAAGTTTGTTCATTTAAGTTCAGTTTGTTAAGCCATCCGTTCATAATATTCCTTTAGGCTCCTCTCTGTGATAATTTGTTGATTATTTGGGACTTTTATCACTTCCATTTGCTTAGCTGTAGCGTTGACGATTAATGTTCTCAATATAGGTAATACACAACAAAATAACAATCCTCCTACTAGTACAGCAACTCCCAAAAAACATTCCCAGTTTAGCAAACCATGCTCCCCATGCTCCAAATTTCAAATCAATCCAATCCCAAATTTGTTTGTCTCTTCCGGCATTTGTTGTAACTTCAGCTCTTAATTTTTTAATTTTTGTCATAACTTCACTAAAAGCTCCCCCAGGGGCAGTATTATTTGGTATAAAAGTACAACATTGATCTCCAAACATAACACAGACTCCTCCCTTGTCTGCCAAAAGCCAATTAAGAGCCTGTCTGTTTTGCCATGTCATTCTACTTGTTGCGTGTCCTTGGTCTCCTAACAAGGTTAACGCATCATCAGTATAGTTAATGAATCTTTGTTGATTATAATAAATGTAATTAATCCACTCTGCATTTTTTTTTTTTTGGTGTGATCCAAACAAATATTGACTCAAAACCTGTTTTTATTTCATCTCTTGCCTTGAATTCATTAGGAATTCCTCTCGGTTGCCCAATTGAGTCTAACTATACATTTGGGTCTGTCTCGTAACCTCTTTTAATTCTGTTGTCTTCCCTACTTGTGCTTGATTCTGTTCCCCATTGTGCCATGTTAACTTCTTGAAGTAATCGTACTCTTACACATATACCTTTCCATCCTACTGGTAAAGAAGGCAGTAATATCTCACCTCCACAGATCCAAAAGAAATCTGCTATTATTAATGATTGGTCTTCATAAATTTCTATTGAAGGTAATGCAATAGTTTGATTTTCACATTCTTCAGGCGTTATTTTACTTCCGTTAGTTGTTCTGAGTGCTAACAGTTCTGGAGCTCTAGAAGGAATTCCTGATTTCCAAGAATTTTTCTTATCTATGTACCAAATAATAGCACATTTTCTTTTAAATTTGCCCACATCTTGTGTTCCTTTTGGTTTATGGAAACACTGATATTCCTGTTTATAATCTATGCTATACAATTTTGGAATCTCTACTTTCGTTTTTCAATTTTTATATTTTGGCTAACATCTGAATACTGACACTTTATCTGCCTTGTTCCCAAAAAAAAAATAATCTGTTAATTTAGGATTTCCCAAAAATCCTAGACATTCAGCAAAACAATATGGTCTGGTAAAATCTGTTAAATGACAAAAGTTTCTCCCAAATTTGGCACATTCTTGGTAGTCATATGGATTTGGTATGGCTGTTACTTTGTTTAACGGAGATTTGGAGCACAGCAAGCAACTTTCTTTTCCTGTTTCTCTAGCAGTAAAAGCTGCCTATTTATACCATTCATTATTTTGGGCTGTATCCCATAATGCATCAATATGATTAATGTCTTCATCACCTTGAACATCAAAATCAGTGTTTCTACGATTTTTGATTATCGTTGGTTCTGTTGGATTGATATCATTGTCACTTTTGTTCAAAGGTTGAAAAGTCAATTGAAGGGAAGTCAGGCTGCTTTCCATTGGTTGAGTTTGGGTTTGCATTATTAAATGCATTAGGCATAGGATGGTCTTCAGACATGTTGTCAGATTTGTTCTCTGTCCTCTCCATTTCGTCTGACAGGAGGAAAGGTGCTCCTTGTGGATATTTCTTTGTGCTCTCGTCAGTTTGCACTTCATCATGTGTCTCTGATCTTTCCTCGTTACTCTCTCCTCCATCGTCTGGTTGTCTGTTTTCTTTTCTTTCTGCCTTTCCCGTGGTAACTCTAGTACAGTGGTTTAGATGATACCAGGTTGTGCTTCCCTCCACTTGGACTGCTGTTGGAGTAGCTCTCACCACTTTGTAGGTTCCTTCTCTCCTGGGCTGATTCCACTTTCTCCGGAATACCCTCAGATATACTTGGTCACCTGGAACAACTGGACAGGCAGTCTCCAATTTCTCTCTGGGCTCTTTTATTTTTTCCTGTAAATAGATAACTTTATGCATAGCAGTTAATTTCTTCATATTATATCGAAGTTTCATTTATAATTGCTCTAGAGGCAGTCCTTTGCAAGGACCTTTGCAATATGGCACATGCATGGGTCGACCCGTAAGCATTTCATGCGGTGTTAAGTGCATGTTCCTGTTAGTTTGCATGCGATAGCTTATTAGTGCAAGAGATAAAGCATTAATCCAATTAAATTTAGTACTTTGACATATTTTGTTTACTTTGGCCTTGATAGTTCTGTTTAATTTTTCTTATCACATGTTCTGTTTCATTTGTTTAATTTTCCTTATAATTTTCCTTATCACTTCCCCCCTTGCGCAATGGTCAAAACCATGCGCATCTGCAACAAGAATATTCATAAGTTAAGTAGGTGCAACAATGTTTCCTTCATGTGTACACCAGATCTCTTGTTAGTCTTTTTTAGCTTCCCTTCTGTTACACATTTATTGTTCATAGGGGCCTGCTTGTTGTTTAATTCGAATTATATAATCCAATTGAGTTTGAGGTTCAATATGTACTACAGGTGCTAATACTGCTACCTGACACCCTAAAGCTTTTTTATCTTCAACATCCACTGTAATGTTTCCCTTAATGACAGTTTACCTGTATATGTAAACAAATACCCTCTCTCTTCTGCAAGCAGCACACTGTAGTAAACTAAATAAAGATCAGTTATGGTAAAATATTTGGCATCAGTAGGGACATTCATCAGTAATGTGTGCGGGTTTGGAACTTCAACTGGCAAATTATTTCATTTATTATTTATAAGTCTTTTTCATCGTTCATCCTATATTTTTTGTTTCCCATTTTTTTCTACATATTCTGCAATATGTCGGACAGAATTAGTTATTAAAAATATTAATTTTAACAAATTCACCATCTGGTATTTATAGCTGCTCCGTTTACCTGTTATAATGTACTTGGAGACACAATTTGCTGTCCTTTGGTTTCTTTCTGCCATTTTTGTTCTATTTTCTCATCTCTCTGTTAATCATTTATCATTGTGCATTGAAATTCTGATTTTAGTAGCTGTGCTTCAGGAATCTGTGTTTCAATAAATTTTCCCCATTTATTGACTCACATCTTATTCTATCTGTCCTATCCAATAGACATTTGGATTTGGCCTCTGCAATTACCATTTGTGTTTCTTTTCCTATTGCAGCAATATATATTCCTTCTGTAGAACACCTAATTTGTAGCCCTAATTTGCATAATGCATCTCTTCCTAACAAATTGATAGGAGTCTGATTTGATACCAGAATGGGCATTGTTATACTTTGATCTTTTGTTTGTAGACACACTGGAGCTGTTATTGGAATTAATTGCATTTTTTCCCTGAGAATCCTATTGTCTTTGCAAATTTTTCCAGACAAGGGGAGATGTGAGACATCTTTTTAAATTTAAACAGGTATAAAAACACCTGCGTTTAAAATCATGGGTTTGTTTTTTCATTCTATTTTAATCCACATAATAAGCTCTTGAACAGCTTTAGTTATTAAAATAGAAAGCTGACTCTCCCCTGTAGGATTCTCTGGGCACCCCTAATAACCTGAATTGGGACCTCCCCAAGGGTTCACTGGGCCCTGTACTGGACCTTGGTTAGGCTGTCAACAGCTCTCTCCCTTCCACACTGAGGGTACTTTTAAGGTGGATAGGTGGGATAGTCATTTTTATTATGTCCGGGCTGTTCCATCTGCCCAGCACACACCTGGAGGACCAGTATAAGCCTCTTCCTCTCTGTCCTCTCTATATGGGTTTCTTTCTCTCTCCCATTGTCCTGGCTCTTGAGGATAAACATTAATTATGGGCACAGGAATCGGGCGTGCGTTTGGAGGGATTTCTGTAAGTGGGCTAAACAATGTTGCCATTAATGAGTCTCTTTCTGGATCCCCTTCAGTTTCTTGCTTCCACCTTGTCAGCTGTTTCTGAACATATGTGGTTGGATTTTCTGTGTTTCCCAGCTCTTGTCTCTTCAATGATTTAGGATTCAGTCTGATCGGATACTCTGTACGCAGTGCCTGCCACACTGCTGGACCAAATGCAACAAAAAACAATTACATCCATATTGTAAGAGTTCACTGCTCTGTTTAGAATAGTTGTTTGAAGAATTTCATTCATCTTTGTCCCTCTTACAATTTTAGCCAGCAAAGCTTTAATGTCTCTCACAGCCAAAAGTTTGCCCATAGTTCCTTTCTCAAACACCCTGATCCACTTTCCAGCCCCCTCATGAATATCTGGGAGGCGATTGACCAGCCCCTCAAGGTCCTGTGGAGCCCAGGGGACTTACTGTCCCTGCTCACCCTTGATTAAAATTGGGAGTTGTGCAGTCAGTGGTCTGAATGTCTCCTTTTCTCTGCCCTTTTCCCATTTTCTGTTATCAAATAACTCATTTCCTTCATGTACATCCTCATTACTATAGAACAACTTACTTATCCCTCTTTCTAATTTATTTACCTCTGTAGATTTTTTCCTGATTCTTTGATTTTCTCTTCTATTTCTTCCATAGCTTGTACTTTTTGCTTCTATTTATATTTATTATCTTTTCTCCTTATTTTTTCTAATCCTTCCTCAAACCTGGGTTTTATCTTCCTGGTTTGCTTTCATTTTTTCTTACGCTGTACATGCCTGTCTGTAACAGTCTGTAAATAGCCTTTACTTTTCTTTCTATCTTGCCTCTGTGTTTTCACAGCTGGTTTCTCTCTACCATCCATCTCTATATGCCCCTCCATCTCCAGTTCTCCTGTTACTTCCACTGTTCCCTTGAGAATTGGGAACTCTCCCTCTTAGGCAAATAGGGAGGCTCAAAAAATACTTTTCCCTTCTTCTTCTCTGTCTCTTTGTCTGCCTGTTTAGTATTTTCCTGGCCTTTTTTAAACTTTTCCATATTCTTCTCTCCTTCCTTCTTAAACATGGCTATTACTTATTTTTCTCTTTTTCCCTCTTTGCTTCTCTTTTTTCTCTTTTCTTACTGATGCTTTCAGTTTTGTAGTTTTTTATTTTTCCATTTTATCAGAGTTTCCATCTCCTCACACAATGCTACATCGAATGTCCCTTCCTTTTGCCATTTTGTCATATTTTTGTTCTCTTCTGCTATTTGTTTGAGATCTTATTTGTTAGCTCCTTACACAATAGGTATTTTAATTCTATTATTTCCTGCCATATCTAAGTAGCTTTCCTATCTTTTCTTATAATTTTACAATCCAATATATACTTTTTTTAATTCTGTATATATATTTCTTTGTTTAATTATCTATTTTCATATTTATATATTTATTCATCTATCAACTTATCTTATCTATTTTTAACCAGTTTTTCCAATTTTTTTTTTTTTCTTTATTCTTTAGTCTTTATTCATGCCTCTTTGTATTTAGTTATTAATTCTGTCTGATGCATTTACACTTTTTGTATAAATTGATAATCTCAACTCTATTTTACTATCACTCAGTATGTATAACATTTCTAAAAATAATTCTTTATTTATCTTTACTTCTCTTTATTGTTTTATATTTTTTTAATATAATTCTTTAACTTAATGCCTTGCTCTCACTTCTACTGCTCTGGTCTCACAAAATTTCTCCTTCTCTTTCACACAGACATCCCAAATGCAAAAGCCTATAAAAATCTTGATTCAAATTTTATTGATTCTATTTTCCTAAACACATTCACTCCTTCTAAACCATTTCATCCTTTGTCCCTTCATCCTATAGGGCTCATTTTCTCATACTTTTGTCCCTTAATTTAATAGGGCTCATCATTCAATCATCCCTCTCGAGTGCGGTAGTTGCATCAAATCCTGCACGGCCACACCTAAGTGACGGTCCAGGAACGGTGCACAGCTTTTACCCACTCAATACAGAATTTATTTGTTCAAACATTCTCATCACTCACACAGACATTCATCCGGACACAGTTTCACACACACATCAAAACACAACAATCCCCCAAAAAATTAAAAAAAACATCAACCCGCTCTCCCACCGATGCACACCCCCAAAACATCAAAAAAATAACAAACCACCATGCATTTATGCCTTTCCGTGCAGCCCTCTGTATCTCCCTAACGACCTCTACAGAGCGGTATCCAAAGGACTCTTTCTGCGCGATTTTACATCTGTTTCCCGTTTATTGCTGTCCTTCTTAGACCAGTCTTCAATAAACACAGACCCTTACATGCAATGCATTTATGGCTACACCATTTAGTCTTAATTTAGGTCACCTATCAAGGCCTTTCTAACATTATATTAAATATATGTGCATGCAATTTTTCTTCTGGAAACTGTACCCCCCATTTTCATTTACTTATTTAATTCTAAATTTGGAAGAGCAGATTTTAAGTGACCTTACCACTCAGAACTGACTGTTCAACAACACACACTAATTATATAAGCAAAAATGCTTACCTTATTCTATGGTGGCCACCACTGTGTGCGTGTTGCTCATCAGTCAGCTCAAAAGCGGTCGTCCACTCTGCTGCTCCTTTCCAGTCCCTGTTCGGGTGCCAAATGTAGTGTCGTGTGTGCTGCCATGGATCTGAGGGATCACACTCAGTCTTGGGGTTTTGTTTCCAGAAGATAGACTTTATTTCAGAGAGAAACGAAGCCGAGATGTTCTCTGCGAGAAGATCTCCAGAATGTTATGTGGTATCTCCTTATATACCATATACAGTGCGTTCCCAATATTCCATAATTTTCCTTAGGCTTACAATTCGATCCCCAGAGAGAAGGGGCCCCCTATTTGGTCTGGTAAGGAGAAAGGCCCTTTTGTTGGTCTCCCCAGATGTTTCTCATCTGGGTCTGGACATTCTGGTCACGTAGGCATCTTTCTTCATATACTACAACCATAGGATTCTAATGGAATAATGACTATAGACATATATGGCTAAATTCACATTGATTATAGAAAATCTTATTAATAAAAATCTTCTAGGAAATATGATTTTCAAAAGACAAGTTACTGTCTAATATAACACCCAGATTTTTGACAGTAGAGGAAGTAACAGTACATCCGTCTAATTGCAAATTGTAATCTACGAGATTCTGTGTAATGTTTTCTGGTCCAATAAGTAATATCTCTGTCTTATCTGAATTTAATAGGAGGAAATTATTGGTCATCCAATCTTTGACATTTTTAACACACTCTGTTAGCTTAGATAATTTTGAAGTTTCACCTGGTCTTGTTGAGATATATAGTTGAGTATCATCAGCATACTCTTCAAGAATTGGCTAAAAACACGTCTCTTCCATATTTATTTGACCCTCTAACTCTAGCACTCTCTATTCTAATTATATTCTTTAAAAAAAACTTGCCCCATTTAGACTTGCACTCTATTCATTTACTAACTTGTTTTCTCAAAATAAATAAATAAATAAATAACACTAACTGCTCTTTTCTTTTTGTATTCTGTCTATTTTCTTTTTATTTATTATACAATTAACAAAAAGCAAAAAAACGCCTCTAACACTAGCTTGCTCTATTCTTTTTCTATTCTACCTGTTTTCTTTTTATTATATAATAAAAAAACTTGCTACATGTACTTCGTTAAGCTAACTGAGACTTGTTATAGCACTTGCATATCATTGCCCTTTTGTTGATTTTGATTGCTTCCATTGTCCTCATTTGTAAGTCGCTTTGAATAAAAGCATCTGCTAAATGACCAAATGTATATAAATTCAAACACATGCATGTATATATTTAATAAAAATATGTTATGTTTATATATTAAATATATTTATATATAAAATATAAGAATATGAATATATAAATGTATATACATGTAAATATTTTTAATATGTACAGTAAAAAAATACTGTATATTATATTTTTGAAGTGGACAATTTATTGCTTTCATTTTACTGTCATCATCACATAAATCTAATTTTAGTGCAACATTTGCTTGTAAAAAAAAAACCATGGGGCCCAGGGTGTTTTTTTTTTTTTTTGTGGGCACAGTGCATTGCCCACAGAAAATCCCCATAGGGCCCCAAATGACCAAACTGCTATGGGCCCCACATGGGCTAACCCACAGGGGGCCCTATGTGGGTTTTGTGTGGGCAAGCCCACAGTGGGCTTGCCCACACGAAACCCACATAGGGCCCACAATGGGCAAAAACTGCTGTGGGCCCCACATGGGCTAACCCACATGGGGCCCACGTGGGTTTAGTGTGGGTTTGCTCTGCCCACACTGTCCCACAGAAAACCCGCAGTGGGCCCGCGTGGCATGTTTGCTGGGGTATTTTTGATGATTATAATTTACCTCAGTGAATGCAGCCAGCTTAGCTAGTATGTGAAGTAAATTGATTTTATTTTAGGTAGTTATAAAAACACCTATATACACAGTTAACCAAATAAAAGTTTATTTTCATATTTGCATGACAGTTACAGCAGGGCTTCAATTCCGTTAATAGTCAAGTAATAGCAGCAATAGTCAATTAAAGTGTATAATAAACATACGTTTTTCTTTATATAGTACTCAATGTTTTTTTATTGTATAGTGTGCATATTTTAAATGTGATTGTAAATAAAAATTAAAATATGAATGTAATCCTATATATTTATGTTATATCATAATCTGCGCAACCCCATCATTGACTTTCTTGGATGACGTTTGCAGGGCGTTCCAAATGAGCGATTATTGTCAGTGAAGTCCACTTCAACTGATATACCATGCTCAGGGAGTAGGGAGCAGTGAACACTGCGTAGGGACCCTGTCGAGTGCAATGCACCTTGACAACGTATGCGATAGAGTACAAAACCAAACGCAGCACGTCTCAACACAGTAAACAAACAAGCGTTTCCTAGCAACGACAACTGCGCTAAACACTAATGAGACAAGAAATAAATACACTTACGATCTGCTTTTACCTGCCGCTGATTTAATTGCTTCTCTCAAAGGGTATTTCTTTACACTGTATATATAGTATATTTATAGCCAAAATCTGGCAGTAGGTAAGTTGTGTATAGGTTTATACTGTTTTACTAAATTGTTGTATGTCTGTATTTATGAAGCAGTGTGGTCCTGTGAGCCACAACATTTCGTTCCACTGTATGTCCACACATGTAGTGGAATGACAATAAAGCTCAACTTGACCTTGAAACTTGAACTTAAAGACCCCTCTGTCAAGCTCCTAAAGTTTGCAGATGACACTACAGTGTTCATCGGTCTCATCCAGGATGGTGACAAGACTACACCAGACAGCTCAAACCTCTTGTCTGTAAGCAGTCTTAACAACCTGGAGCTGAACACGCTCAAAACTGTGGAGATGATCGTGGACTTCAGGAGAAACCCCCCTGCTCTCCCCTCACTCACCATCATGAACAGCACTGTGGCTGCAGTGGAGTCATTCAGATTCCTGGGAACCACCATCTCTCAGGACCTGAAGTGAGACAATCACATTGACTCCACTGTTAAAAAGGCCCTACAAAGGTTGTACTTCCTTCGCCAGCTGAGGAAGTTTAACCTGCCACAGGAACTGCTAAACCAGTTCTACTCAGCAATCATTGAGTCTGTCCTATGCACTTCAATAAATATCTGGGTTGGTTCAGCTACAAAATCAGACATCAGAAGACTACAGAGAATGGCTTGGACTGCTGAAAGGATTATTGGTGCTCCCCTGCCCACCCTTCAAGAACTGTACACATCCAGAGTGAGGAAAAGGGCTCAGAAAATCACTCTGGATCCCTCACATCCAAAGTCATCCACTTTTTGAACTTTTGCCATCTGGCCGGCGCTTCAGAGCCGCAAATACAAAGACAGCAGGGCACAAGAACAGTTTCTTCCCCCAGGCAATCTACCTCATGAACAGTTAAATGTTCCCTCACTTCCTATATAATAAAAATGTGCAATAACCTTGTATTTATTTAATTAATTATTATTTTTTGTCTGTGTTGTTGTCTCTGTGTACTGGAAGCTTATGTCACTAAAACAAATTCCTTGTACGTGCAAGCATACTTGGCAAGAAAGCTCTTTATGATTCTGACTCTGATGTTATAAAAGGAAATAAATAAAAAGAAAATTCTTTTATGCAAGATGTGTAAAATGGCCATAAACAAGTTTTTTATTATATACAATGTATCTATAAACTGTATCTAATTTGCATATTGATGTGTTTTAGGGGCAACAAAGAATGAACAAATAAGTGAAATAATGGGTGTAATTATGACCAAGATTTTCATAATAATATTTAATATTTAATAGGAGTATTGATATATAATTTTTTTTCTCTATTCATTTGTTGTGTCTCCCAAAGTGTGTAATAAACATGCTTTAAGTCCGGGTGTCCTCTACCGGACTTAAAGCATGTATGAAATAGATGTCCTGTTTCATAACAGAAGATCATATTTTGATTTGAAACCCCATGACATTTTCCTGAAATGTTGATTTATGACAAACTATTTGAAAATTTGTCAGATTTAAATGATAATTACAATTATTATTACATTCTCTATAAGGGTGTTACACTTGATCACTAAATTAATGTCAAGACATTTTTAAAGACCAAGGAGAGGGAGTGGTCATGGTGAAACATCCAATCATTTGGCATCTCTGAAAAGCCCTGAATGTGCTCTGAACAGGACATTCAAATTTTAAACTGTCTCAGAGAAATTGCTGAAACATATTGTATTCTACAGAGAACAGAACTCCATAGCTGGTAGTCAGGAGCTAATATATATATGCCAAATTCAGAGATGTTAAACAATTTTGGTATGGTAACCCTCTGTCACAGGGTGAATAATCACACGACAAGGAATGCTCGGTAAATGCGCTGGAGGTTGGATTTATTTACAAGTGATATAGAGAAAGGTCCAGGTGGGTGCTTCAGTGCCCTGGGTGCTCTATTTCTTTGTCCCTGTGCAGTGGGGCCGTGCTGTGCTCTTGTGGGGCTGGTCGGTCACACGGTGCTGTCTGTGGGAGAAATGAGAGGGCGAGTTAATGCTCAGTCTCATGGAGAAGTGTCTCACATGTGGCAGGGCTTGTGTGGCTTATGTAGCAGCTGCCTGATGAGCTGCAGCTGTGACCGATCAGCTGGTGATGAGGATGGGCAGTTGTTCCTCGCTTGTTTCCAAGGTGACACTGATGAATCTTCGGGACGCTCGTCACACACCACCCCCCCCCCCCCATCCCCAAGCATTGTCCTGGTTCTGTTGATGATATGTACAGTAGGGGAGAAATAGGGGTGGGTGGGGAGTGACCCCTGACAGACCTGCAAAAGCTGCCCAGATCCGAGAGAGGCCATTAGTGTTGGCGTTCACAGCTCGATGACGCACCATGAAGTGGAAGTCCTGGAGCGCGAGGAACCATCAGGTCACCCTGGCATTGGTGTCTTTAAACTTAGTTCTGTGAGCAGACCCAGTGACCGTGGTGTGTTTCTTATGCGTGTTCATTCAAACCAGACTACTATCCAAACGCGTGTTTTTTGTGAATGTGTAGGCTATACACGCCCCATGTTCCGAGCCTTAACAGTTCCTGAGTTCATCACTGAGAAACCAGCCACTGTTAATGACTTAAGTTAACTGCAGTTTATAAAATTTGACCCTGTAAAATGGCCAAACCTTTTATAGTGTGTTTCAATGCAGTTTTAACCACCCTAAATTGAGCGAAGAAACCCTCTTTTAGCGTGAAGAAAATAGCGAGCGATATTTCTCGCGTATCTTAAAATTAAGGCCTTAAGTTATGTGTACCTAGATTGATGCCATACAACTAGACTATTACTCCCGTGGGTTTAAACCATTAGCATAGCTAACTAATGTGTGCCCTCTCACCCGTTCACGGAGCAAAATTAATCTTAGAATACTGCAGTTCATGTGTGGATTAATGATAATGGGGAGTCTTGAAATCTCAATCAAAATTGTTGCAACAACTGCATAAGTCCCCATTTATCTGGCGAAGAAATCCCAGAGGCAGCATGTATAAATAGTTTTATACTAAATTTATCTGATATTGGGCGAAGAAACCCCCACTTTCAGTTTTAAATGCATAAATCGTAAATCTGATGAAGAAATCTCAGATTAGCTGCATGAATTAAACTGCATGGTGAAGAAATCCCACTGGCCAGTGATATTTAAACTGGGCGATGAAGAAATCTCGCTGCAGTATATTTGCTTTTATTAGTGATTTGAGCGATGTCCCTCATCTCCCTAAATTAAAGCTTTCCTTTAACCATCACATATCATTGTAGTCATTGAAGTGATGCAATTGAATAGCAAAGTAATGGTTTAATTCTAGTCTAGCTAACTAGTAACGTGCTATTGTCTGTGGAGTGAATGTGCTGTTTTGATTTGTGAATTGTTATATGCAATACGTCATAACGGATGGGGCGTGAGTTTCCCATGCAGATTTACAACAGTGCAAGTTCTGCTCCACTTGCAAGTGTTGTAAGCTTGCAATCAGTCTCTTGTAGCAACATCTGATCCCAGAGAGCAGCCTCTTCTGGTTCAAACTTATAACAGCACCCACATCACAGACCCTTGTGTAAACAAAGAACTGAGTGTAGCCAAAGCTAACTTAACTGTTAAATTAAATCAATTTGTTTATTTTTATTATTTCTTTTATTTTCCTAAAGCTATTAGGACATTTTCATTTTAACTTTACCTTATTTTAGTTATTTGACCATCACCATCTTCCCTCTCGGTATAGGTTACAGCAGTTCTAGCAACTGTTGTCCCTTTAATGAGTGCTACAAGTTTTAGTAGCCTTATTTTCTGTCTATTATCTTCCTTACACCAGGCCCCTGAGAAGACTAGAAACACTTCCTATTGTTTCTGTTTATTACCTTGAGGTGTTTGATGTGTCCCCGCTAGCGCAGCTAACAGTCTCACTAGGTTTTATGACCATGCTGCATTACTTTAACAAGTGATAACTGCTTAATCATATCTCCTAACTAAATAAGGAAAAAAACCCTCCCTCTCTTCCTGATTTTATTTCAGTTTGTTTAGTTGATACCTTCATAGTGTTTGAACCTGTCTGAACCATCAGAGAATGCTTGGTAATAATGTTGATAAACCGAATAGTCTAAGTCATTAAATGACCCCCTAGGTTATCACCCATCAACAGTGTTACTCATAATTTCCAGGTGCTCACTCAGGACAATCATCTACTCCCGCCTTATCAGCCACGATATCTACGCGTTTAGTGTGCATCACTAACTGATCACACCAGTTAACCACCCCCAACACATAGCCCAAACATTTTTGCTCACTAAATCTATACATACTTTCATTGGTTTTCTGTGTTTTCCCCTCTCCACCTTTCTTAGACCTGTGTCCAGATCATCCAGCCCTGCCACCCACCTGATCAGCCAGCAACCTCTGACTGAGCGCTGCAACGGATGCCACCCCCAGTCCAGGACTACTCCTGATCTGTGGCACCTGAGCGAAACGGCTGGACGACAGCCTGAACTGGCAGACAGACCATAATCAAACCAAGGCTACAGCTACAGAGAGACAGCCAGGATCATCGGTGCTCTTGCCCACAGCCGCATCATCCAGTTTAAAGGAAATGGAAAATGCCCACAAAGGAGGCCGGAGGACTGGAAGCGTGCGCAGAACTGCCCCAGACCAACTGGACAAGCAAGGTGACAGCGGATGAAGAGGAGAGAAGGGGCTACAGGAGGAAGTGGAAAGCTTCAAGAGGCCTTTACAAAACCTGCACAGACACTGAACAATAGAAAGCAGATGGGGGGTAAAAGCCAGAGAGGCTCCAACAGGCTGAAGCTCTCTTAAGTAATGGCCCAGGGAATCGAAACAACGCCTGTGAATGTCACCTGCAAGCAGCCCAAGCTGAAACCCAAGTCCTTGGCTCAGCAACAAGATAACCCAAACACCAATCGGGTAAAGTCAAAACAAAGCCAAGGTGACCTCAGTGTCACGAATTAACTGAAATATGCTTGCAGACCACAATATGAATAGACAGGGAAAACACTACACAAAATTTTCCCTGACAAAGCAGGCCCAGGCCCCCCATCCAAGAGTCCAAATCTGCGAGGGGGGGGCAAGAGCCCACTGTTCACACTTCACACATCACACATCCCCAGCCATCAACCACAGGGGGGGTGGGGCAGGGTCCCTTCCAGAGGATCACTGCAGACACACACACCATGTGGACCCACATACCCCAACAAGCTGGCCAGAGACATTACAACTGTCGACCTAAATACTGCAAAAGGCCACAACACTTGCCCTACTTGCAAAACAGGGACTTTTATGCTTGAACTCTGCCAATGTGACCACACAAGACAGTACTATCTGCTCAGGATCCCCCCCAGCCTCAAGGCACACAACATCCTGTACCAGCAGACTGAAACTGTCAAGCGGATTACAAAAACTACAACTACGAGTCTACTACAACGAGTCTACAAGCAGATGACAGAACAGGCAACAAGGGAGGAAGGTTTCAACTCCAGAACCTTCCCTCCACCCGAAGTCTGCAGTACGTTGTCCTACAGAGAACACAGCACTGAACTCCATAGAGACTGTTAAAATCTCTGCACAGTACCAGAACTGACTCTGGAGAGCACATGGGCCAGCATGAAAAGATCCTGAGGACATTAAAGGAACTGATCCTGAGAGTGGCCTCACCAGCAGGACAAACATGATCAGACCAGCAGAGTCCTTTTAATTATGAGCGGCATGAGAAACAAACAACCTACTAGAATGCCCTCCTACTAAGAAAAATGGCCAGATCTCCAACAGTCAACAGTCAACAGTCCAGGCCAACAGTCTCTCGCCACAGAGACATACATCATGGCCAACCCCAGAGCATCTGACCATCAGCTCCATGAGACTGTACACCCCGTGTACACAACACAACTGGACTTGGAGCAGTTGATCCATAACCTGTCAGCATACCGGTCACCACACAAACCTGGTATCAAGACTCCTGAGGAACCCAATTGAAAAGGGGGGCAACCAGGAAACAGAATGTTGGAAAACAAGGCAAGACTTGGAGCTCTGGTGACACTGAAGTAAACCCAACTTTTAGGTCACCTCTAACTCTTTGATAGACCCCACATTGAAGCTCAGAAACAGAACTGAACTTTTAAGGCCCCAAAGGTGTGCACTGAACATACATTCATACATGTATACAACCTTCTCATTGATAAAGAGCTGCTGGATCACATTGACCCTTTGCTGAACTTGAGACAGCCGAAACTCAAGGCTGAAGTGCAAAACCCCTGACACTTCAGCCAAACAGTTCACCCAGACATACTGTCAGGTCACCGAGGGCACGAGAAAATCTCACAGCCAGCCATGAGAATAGGGCCTTGAGCCTCACACCAGACCTGCCTTCACAAGCAAGTGCATGAGCTTCCCTATGAGGTCTTGTTGTAAACCATGGTGACTGTCAAGGACACCTGCGTTTTAACCTGAAGTAAAATAACCAAAGCTCAACCTGCTACTTCCTGTTTCTTGCAGACATCGCAACCCCCTTGAGAAGCCCTGTCAAGTGCGAGAACCTTACAATAACATTTAGTCATTTAGCAGACGCTTTTATCCAAAGCGACTTACAAATAAGGACAATGGAAGCAATCAAAACAACAAAAGAGCAATGATATATAAGTGCTATAACAAGTCTCAGTTAGCTTAAACGCAGTACATGTAGCAAAGGCTTTTAAATAATATAATAAATAAAAAGAAAACAGATAGAATAGAAAAAGAATAGAGCAAGCTAGTGTTTAGAGGTCTTTTTTTATAATTGTATAATAAATGAAAAGAAAATAGATAGAATACAAAAAGGTTAGAAAGGTAGTTAGATTTTTTTAATAGAATTAGAATAGTGAGTGCAAAAGTTAGAGGGTCAAATAAAGATGGAAGAGATGTGTTTTAAGCCGATTCTTGAAGATGATTCTTCTGCCAAGACCTTACCAGACATTTACTCTTGTGAATATATAAGACTGCAGTCCCAGCATATACAAAAAGGGGTCGCTGTTCAGCTCAACAGACAGTGTGGCCAAACCCTCAACCACACACCTTCAAGGGGATGGAGGGAACCCAGCCCCACTTTGAGCAACACCCCCTTTTCTGAAGAGACAACTGCCAATGCTAAAGCTGCCCTTCACAAGAGACAATGATGCATAGCTAAAGCTAACTCTGTGGACTGACTCAAGACCACCTAACATCAAACTCAAATGGCATCTGCATTCTTTGCCAGGCCTGATTTACCTTCATCCCAAGGAGTTTAATCTCACAGCTGGATTCACCAACTACTGCCTTGCTGTTGGTCTAGAACTAAAGGTAGTGCCCACTTCAGCAAAACACTGCTCCCACCAGAGCACAAACTACTCAAATGACAAAAAGAGCCTGCTCTGCACTTCCTGAACCATACAGCGATTCTCCAGTCACAACGGAACTTGGAAAGTGATCACAGAGATGTGCCTCCAAACTTTAAAGTCCCTGTAAAGGCAATTTAAAAAAAATGTCTAAACGCATTATACATGTTAAAAATGTATTGCTAAACATATACAAAGACTGTGAACTGTAAAACACTGAATTGTGGAGTTAGACCGTTAAACAGTTTCTCACCATTGCAGTGATTTTTTGGGCTGGGCTAAAACGGGGGACGTGATGACGCACTGCATCCCCCTGAGCTCCTGGCACCCCCCAACAATATAAATAGAGCACATTCGCATCAGTTCGCCTGCTCAATCGCGAGTTTACTGTCATACTGTTACTTACTCTGGAGGCTCAAACATATATGGTTTTGTACAACCAATTAAGCTGTAAGGAGCATCCATTCCGGCTGTAGCGATGACAGTTGTAAGTGTGGCAACTGCAGCTTTCCCACGATTGGGCGTGGGTTGCAAGCGCAGCTAGCGGACACCCCCCCATCGTTTGAGAGCCTGATACTATACTGCTCATTTTTTTGAGATTTTTGATAGCTTATTTTAGCTGGACTTCCAGTCATCAAAGTACAAGTGACAGCCATCCTGATCGCCCTTAAAATCGTGATCGACTCAATGAGAAGTGCATCAGAAAACTCCTGATTTACAGACTCAAAGATATTGTCGATGTTGATTCCTGGCAAGGAAACACTTACATCGGGATACACACACCAGTTATGGTAGCCTACCACGACAGTAACCCACAGTTATACCTGGCCCCAAATCTATGTGTATAAAACCCTGACCAAAGACAGTCATTATCTCTGCCCCAGCAAGCCCTTCCTTCCTCAGAGACAACACTGAAGGAATCTGCGGTTTACAAACCCATACAAAGAGAGACACTCTGCCCGGCTGAGGCCAAGCCTTGCACAAGTCACAGAAATGCAAGCAGAGATTGTGGGAAATCAGTGGCTCATTAACACTTCCATCCATAATGCCACATTGACCTATGACCAGCATGACACTGCCACCCTCGCAGGTCAACCTGCCCAACCAGAGTATGTGGATTCAAGCGCCCAAGCAGCATCCTCCACCTCGATCTGGCACTGTACCACCTTTCAAGTGAAGAGTACCAGTCCGAGGTAAAAATTCCAGCTTTCTTCAAGGGCCACAATCTCACTCTGGAACCTGGAATTGGAACTGAACATTGAGAAAGGGGGATCCCAGACGATTGAACCCCAATCGACACAGCCCTCCTAGCACTGTCTCGGCTGCCTGTCCAGACCATCTTCCCATCGCCTCGATCCTGACCTCCTCACTGACATGGCACTTTGTTTCGCCACAGCAATCGGGTACACCCTAACTCTCAGCTTTGCCTTTGTCCTATTTAACAGAGTCAACGGATGCAAAGGTCCATGAACAGGTGCACAACTGCCCTTTCTTGAACCTTCAAATGGAGCCACCGGAAAAGCGGGTCCCAGGCTGAGACAATGCTGAACCTGACCAAGGTTAACACCCAAGCTGATGGTCCAAAGGATGAGGAAAATTAGCAACCACCTAGCATCTGACCATCAGGATGCACTCTGCCATCTGATCATCATCATCCATCCTGCTGTCCGACCATCATGACAACCCTTGTCCGACGATGTTTGCATGGAACTTCGCTTCAGCCAAAAGGGGGATTCTGTAGCATCTGCTTAAGATCATGTACGCATCGCTTAGCTTTATGTTGTAGGACTCCTTTAGCCTTTTGACATTTGCATATAAATTACAGAATCTGGCCCCATAGTATACATTTATATGAGTGCTTAATGGCAAGGTTTACACCCCATTATCTGAAAGATACTGAGCAGACCTTCTTTAAGGTCTCCCCATCCAACTTCAAACATTCTGAGATAACTAGATATCCCTCGATGCCAGACACCTAATGGGCCCGGCTGAGCAGCCAACTCACATTCTCACCACAAACACACACAAACACACACACACACACACACACATTTTATTCATTTATACTATAATTAATCAGTTACAAATGTATCTGGTATATGCATGTATTGTTTGTATGTTTCACTATGGTAGTAGCCAAGTTACCATTCTTGATTTGTATTAGTTAGACTCTCAATACTTATACTCAGGTATATGAGTGGATCTCTTCTTTAAGATCTTCGATATATGTTGTCCTTGGTATCAAAATGATCTGTTTTTTATTCCCCAAACAATTGTGTACACTATGTGAGCCTAAAATGCATCATACTATTTGTACCATAGTTTGGGTTACCAGATAACCAGTTCATCAGGCCATCTCATAAAAATATGCAAAAATCAGGTGTCATTGAGACAAAAAAAAACACTTTTCCTGGCTGAAACTATATGCCTTGTTATTGGTCAATCCAACCAAAAGGGGTGTTACTGGGAAACCAGATAAAACCTCTTCCACACCCAAAAGGTAGTCTCTCTTAACTTGCGGTTCCCTGGTAACACGCATCACCTTGGAAACCTCCTCGCTGACTTCCCCTTCCTGGGAGTCCGATCTTCTGGCAGTTTTCAGCAACTTTGTTGATTCACTTCGGAGCAGTCAAATGGCATCTGCATTCTTTGCCAGGCCTGATTTACCTTCATCCCAAGGAGTTTCATCTGACAGCTGATTCACCAACTGGATTCACCAAACAAACATATTACTTCTTTGAGTCTTTTGTGGGATTATGTACACACAACAGTGTGTGTGAAATGTGTCTAGTGCATGGAGGAGAATACACAAAAATTATTTGAATTGCACAGAAAAAATTATGTTTCAGACAGTTTTTCTGTGATGTGGAAAGGCCGTGGGGTGGAGGAGGGGTGGAGGAGGTGAGATGGTCCATGTTTCAGGAGGTAGGGGGTTTGTGTGGGGTTTCAGAAGGAGGGGTGGGGTGGATTTGAGTTCAGGGCCCTCACAGCCTCGGGAAAAAGCTGTTGAGCAGTCTGGCAGAGTGTGGTGCAGATGATAAGTTTATTTAGCTCTTCCTGTCCTATAGTTGTAAATCACTGCAGTTTATCTTTGGGTATGATGGATGAAACTGAAGTATTAGACACTGTAGAATCTACATTTTTATTGTATTTCTGATGTTATCTATTTTATCAGTGAAGAAATTCATAAAGTCATTACTATTAAACTGTGAGGGAATATTTAAATTGTGTGGCGTCTGGTTATTTGTTTATCTAGCCACTATGCTAAATAAAAACCTTGGATTGTTTTGGTTATTTTCAATGAGTTTGTGGATATGCTCAGCCTTGGCAGGTTTTAGAGCCTGTCTAGAGGGACATACTGGGTTTCCTGCAATTAGCTAAAAACTTCCAAGTTAGTTTTCACATTTGCGCTCAAGACTACGAGTGTCTTCTTAAAGGAATGGTATTCATGTTATACCATGCCACGACATTGTTCTTTAGACCTTTTCAATTTTGATGGTGGCGCAAAGCTGGGTCGGGACCATTTTGCTTGACTCCAAAGAGTTGCATTAGGTCAGTAAACCACAAGGTGCCTAATGATCATTGTATTATCAACGGAATGTTAAAATCTCAGACAATTACTATATAAACGGTAACTACTAGTTTTTTGGTATGAGAGGGGAAATCTGCAAATTCTTTTAGGAATCTGTATACGCGCCCTGGCTGGTCTATACCAGTGCCCGAGCAACAGAAAAAATAGATTATTTGCAATCTGACGTTGTAAATTACGCAGAAGTATTTTGAATGATTTTTCAACTGAGATACATGTTTTCTGCGGTTAAATTGAGAAGTCAAGGTCAGGTAAAGTCATCCTTTATTATATAGCGCTTTAAACAAACAAGATTGTGTCAAAAGGCGACCTATACGGTGAAGTGCTTTCCGCGAACACGACAAGCTGAACAAATTAATAGGAAAAAACACGTGTTCAATAAGGCAAAAATGACAGTTAACCCTATGAGGTCTAGGGGGTTTGGGGGACTGGAGAAATTGACTCCCCTGACTTTTGTGGCTCTTTTTTGCAGTTGATTATAAATAGATACATGGCTATTAACGGTCTATAACACTGTAATCAGTGGACAAAACTGGGCTACAATAATATGTAAATAGCATGTAATGTATTATGATTGGTGTTTGAGGGGGGGGTCGGGGGAGGGGGGGGGGAAAAACACCCGTTTATGAGTGGTTAGTTAAAAAAATACAAATTTTGACAGCTACAATGAAATAAGGTCATAAAAAAACACATACAGAGAATTTGTTCACAAGGACTGTCAAACCTGGAGCTTGTAGCTTCAAATTTTTTAATTTCATAAACTGATGTGGAAACAATCATTCTTGTTTACTCACAGAAAACACTAGATTAATTTAAAAATTTCTTAAGACAACTTTTTGTTTCAAAAGGGCCATATGCGAGTAGGCGCAAACATATCGAATAAATTTGTGGTTGGGGGGGAAAAATTTACCACAGAGGAAAAAAAAGACCAACAAATGAGCCATTTCTGGCCCAGGTGAGCGATACTAACCGAGGAGGGAGTAAAGTTACAAGACAAGAAATATGAAGGACGCAAAAGTAAATTATAGAATTTTGTTAAGTTTGTAGTTCATTAGTACATATATTTAATTAGGACACAAAATAACTTTAGACTCACTTGCCCCCCCCCACCCCCGTCGAGCGTGCCAGTTTTAAACAGTTCATTCGGAACAATCAAAGTGACTTTCAACAGCTGAAATTTAGGCATTTATTTACTCCATTCACAACAATCTTTCAGAAATCATTATATTATTTCTGGATTTGTTACTCAAAAAAAAAACATTTATTATTATTATTATTAAATTTTTTATTATGATTACTGATTATTATTTAGTTTATTCGTATTATTTATATTAATTTTGAAACCAAGAGATGATTTGTTTTTTATTAATGAAATATGAGTATTTGATTTATCATGCATTGTGTGCTAAATAAGTATCTATAATATATAGTATATATATATATATAGATATATATATATATAATATATATATCATAGATATATACAAGACTCCCAGGTTTAAATGGTATAGTGTTTTATATTGTACACTTGGCGTAAGACTGGAGTAATGAGGCTGAAAATTTAGCTTTGCTCACAGGGAATATATAAATTTTTAAAATATATTCAAATAGTAAAGAAGTTTATTTTAAATAAGCACAAAATATTTCACAATATTACTGTCTTTAGCAAATGCAACCTTCCTGTATTGGATCAAAAAATAAATGCCAGGGCTAATGTGTCATGTTGAAATATATAAATGAACGTCCAATTACCTGGAATTTACAAAATGGATATTGTTTATGTGCGCTGAAGGGACAACTTTTTTTGAAGATGAGTTTTTGAAGAGATGGGAAGTGTTGTGCCTGGCTTGGTACTTAGCTGTTGTTCCAGTGAACCTTGAGTGGGCTTCCTATTTCATTGGCTCACGCTTTGCAAAAGGTTATTATTTTATCTGAAATAAAACAAGTACAGCGTTGCTGTTCATGCAAATATAACTGCATTATTAAACATTAGTGTGATGGTCACTGCTACTATTAGTAATTGATAGGAAACACAAAAGAACACACATTACTACATAGATAGAACATTTATTGGTCCAGTGGTTATTTGCCGCTTACTGATATAGACTTTTGTATTATTTATTATTTACACCAGAGCAGAGTTATTGATGAACAGACGCTTAGTTAAATTCTGAAAAACACAAGCATGCTTTGTAGTGAAACCTATTACAATATATATTGTTCGAAACATATACGGTAGTAATCCAGTGAACAGAGAATAGCCTTATCAATCTTATGACATTAAGCTAGAACATTATAAATCAGATACTTTTGATCATATTGCTGTCGATGGTATAGAACATAAAAAAATAAATAACAAAAAAACATCCCTGGCATCGTGAAAAATTGAGATGTTAATGTAAATGAAAACGTTTATAATGTTTCACTGATTTGTACATTTAGTCAGGATTATAGTTGGAGAAAAATAGTCGTAACTAGTAAAATGTGTACAAGTTATATGGAAAACTAATACAAGTAGATGAATAATAAAAAGACTTACTCATGTTATCTCTGCTGGGTCAGCCGCTTTGTTCTTCTTCTGAAAGTTAATCCCATCTTATCCTCCAGCGGTACTGGGGGTACATGTTTAGGGACATCCTCAGACCTCAGTCATTAAATGAGAAAGGCGTAATGCCTCGAATAAAAGGGCTCAGTATTGGATGTTTATAAGAGTAAAACGGCATAGGAGTGCCTCAGACTGACAAGCTTCAGGTCTCAGGAAAAAGGAGTCAGGTGTCAGGTCTCATGACAATTCAGGCATCAGACGAAACGGACTCCAGACAAAAAGGCATCAGACGAAACGGACTCGCAGGGACAAAAGGATCCAGACGAAACGGACTCAGACAAAAAGGCATCAGACGAAATGGGATCAGAAAAAACTGGCATCAGATGAAACGGACTCAGACAAAAAAGGCAATCAGATCTAAAAAGGACTCCAGACAAAAAGGCATCAGATCGAAACGGACTCAGGAAAAAAACGGCATCAGATGAAACGGGACTCAGACAAAAAGGCATCAGACGAAACGGATCAGACAAAAGTGCAGCAGATGAAACGGACTCAGACAAAAAAGGCATCAGACTCCACACGGACTCAGGTGGAGTATCAAGCGTTCTCTGCCCCCAGGTGACGCCACACGCACGCCGGTTCCCACAGGAGGAAGTGGTATATAGTTCCAAGCGATTGATGGCAAAAGGAGGTAAGCAGCTGTATGGGATATATTATATTTTAAACAGTTTTATTCAAATGTTACACTAATTAAGTTATATACGGAGAGAAGAGAAACATGCATTTCGAGAGTCTTGTGTGCACGTTTAAAAATGCGAGTTAGCCATATTGCAACTAGCAAGCTTTTCTTTTGCAAAGTGTTAGTAAAATTAACCTACGAAAAATAAACCATGGACTTTTAACCAGAAAAAAAAAAAAAACATGGATGATATAGGTTAATCATTGGTATCCACAGATTAACCATGGTT
>NW_024873321.1:0-25861 GCF_018340385.1 Cyprinus carpio | reverse complement strand
ATGCGGCTTGGTGAGTAAAGAGACTTCTTTAAAAAACATTAAAAATCTTACTGTTCAAAAACTGTTGACTAGAAATTACAGAAATGTTATACTGTAATGTTTTATATATATATATATATATATATATATATATATATATATATATATATATATATAGTACAGGTCAAAAGTACAGGTCACGAACCCCCTGTTTCAGCACTGGTTAGTTCTCACTACAGTTTTATATAATGCTAAAAAAGTGGGCGTGGTGTGCAGCGGAGTGGAGGGGGAAGAGGGGAGGGAGAAAGAAAAGATAGACAGCTTTGGGTTCGGACAGTTTAATTTCACTCCCATCGAGTTAAAAACACAAATAAATGGAATGACCTGCCCAACTCAACGAGCAGCTGAGTCCTTAGCCATCTTTAAGACCGGCTTAAAACACATCTCTTCCATCTTTATTTGACCCCTAACTTTTTCACTCACTATTCTAATTTAGTCAAAAAAAAAATCTACCCACCTTCTAATCTTTTTGCATTCTACCTTTCTAATCTTTTGTATTCTTATCTATTTTCTTTCATTTATTATACAATTATGCAAAAGACCTCTAACACTAGTTTGCTCTATTTTTTTCTATTCTATCTGTTTTCTTTTTATTTATTATTACTATTTAAAATCCTTTGCTATGTTTACTGTGTTTTAGCTAACTGGAGACTTGTTATAGCACTTATATATCATTGCTCTTTTGTTGTTTTTGATTGCTTCCATTGTCCTCATTTGTAAGCCGCTTTGGATAAAAAGCGTCTGCTAAATGACTAAATGTAAATGTAAACTAAATGCAAAAGCCATTTGCACTCTGCATCGAAAACATATGTGAACACGCTTAAGTTGCACTTTATGATTTACTGTTTAGGCTTATTCTGCTGCGTTTATATTAGCCTTTTGACTGCTTGGTGTTAACGGGACTGTAAACACGGTACATCACAAAATGACAGAAGCATTTGTGCCAAACTCCTATACACAGCCAAAAACAGCTCTGCCTCGATCCCATGAACATTCTCTCGTTAATGTACGCAGTCTCACAGTCTAAAGCATATGTAATAGCATAACACATTGCTGTTAAGTAATTAAGGGGTTCTATGACATTGCTAAAAATAAATTATGTTGTGTTGATGTGGTTACGGTCAAAAAACAATTCTGTTCCACATATGAACATTATTGTTTGTTTCCTGATGGTTCCACAAGGAGGAATTTGAGGGTTCACGTGCTTTTCTAAGACGCTTTGATTTTTTACAAAGCTCATCGTTCTGAAAAGCGAGGTGTATGCTGATTGGGCAGCTATCCAGTGCGTTGTGATATACATAATGTGATGCCATTTCCCAGCACGGCGAGACAAAACATATAAAACCCTTTACAAACAAGGCATTTGTTGCATCCAGTGGGGACATAATTACTGATTATAATGACTTATACTGTGTTTTTACGCGTTGCATTGTGTATCGTGCCACGTAAACATAAAACCATGTCTGTATTTTTGATCAGAGAAACGACAAACAAGCGCAACTCTACACTGAATCATCAGTGGCAAATTCTTTAAATATAAAAAAAAATTACTTACAGTCTGAGAATCAGAAGCGACAGACTGTCCTTGCATAGTTTGAACTGCCCAACTTTTTAGAAACAACCTTTGAGCAGAGACCCATTGTAAGCTACTCTGCAGGTTCAGGAAACAGTCCTCCATAAAATCTGTCACACAGCGTCACACACTGCGGGTTTGAGTGAGGAGCGGCTGGTGGGTTAGAGAACAGCGCGGCCAGCGGATTCAACGAAGGACACATGTGACGACCCTGGACTGGACTCTGCTTCATCCATGGTGAAAGACGATCCGGCGATCCACAGCACGAAGTTGATGTATTTCCTCAGCGACCAGCACGGATCAGCTCTAGGCATGACAAAGTGGATTTCGTCCTCTTTTGGAAGGCCAAACAAAGTAGTTTTGCTTTCACACAGCATCTCCGCAACAAGGCGGCGGCAACAACAACAATACTACAGCGAGAATAAAAGTTACGCCTTATTTCTTTGTGTGAACATTTGGGCGGTGTTATGCAAAACTTCCCACACAGTAACATAAATGTGGGGCTGTGTTTAAACGAGGCATTTTAGGAGGGTGTGGACAAGTTTTAACTTTTATAAAGAATATCTCTTTGGATTTGAGACTTTAATCTTTGCAACTTTACAGAGCTTCTTTATGCATCAAAAGCTTGTAACACTCCAAACAGAAAGGAACAAATTTAAATACACATCATATGACCCCTTAAGCGAATCATTTTTCATAGGATTAAGAACACACAATCTCATGAATAATTTAATAGATACAAAAGCGTCAGACGATGTAACTTGGTGGTTCCTTGCCCCGCTTCACAAATCAGGACGGTAACACGCATGTAGAATTTAAACCGGAAGATGAAAATTAGCACAAAAAAGCTTTAAAATTAACCCGTTTTCCAAACACTTAAAATTATCAGCTGCTAAATATTGTCTTTTACAATGTGCAACACAAACACATCTTGCTAAAATCTCAGAAAAGTCGTCTGGGGTTTCATGACCCCTTAAATAAGTGTGCTAATAAAGGTGTTTTGAAGTGGATATCTCTAGTACTGGCTGCAGTACAGTATACGTAATGCAAATACTCATACTCCCTCAAGGCAAGTACCTACAAGACCCGCAGCAGAGGTGGTGCAGCCTGCCACGTTATAGGATTGAGGACCCTTCAGTGGTACAGGCTCCGTGATTTCCTGTACTCTGTTGGGACTACTTTAGTACACTGCACATAAGTAGTGAGAAGATCAGTGACATCAGACTGCCAGAGTACCACAAAGTAACAGGACAGGACACTCAAGAGATACAAAGGCCAATTTTCAGGCTGATCCAGCTAATGCTAATGGGTCAATGACAAATAAGGCATCTAAAAGGTATTTAAAAATAAATAATTAATTAAATAATTCAATTAATAAGTCACAATGGAAGCATATTTGAGTCGGAACAGTGTTTGTTTAACCCTTCAATACATACCTCGGGTCTTCAGCGACCCGAGACGTCATTCACTACCCTCTCCCTCCTTAATTTTTTAAAGTTATACTTAACTTCAGTTCTGTATTGTTTATGATAATTCATTATAAACAATATTAAAAAATAAATAAATAAATTCCCGGGGGCCAACACACCTAAGGGCCCAATAGAATATTTTTATTTTTATTTTTTGTTTTGCCGAGACCATCACACACGAACAGCGCGCAGCCAGTGGCCCATGTTGTCTCCAGTATTGACAGTTGTAAAACCACCCAATCCACAATGCGCTATCGGGGAGCGGTCGGCCACGCCATGAGGAGAATATGTAAAATTTATTAAAAACCTGTTTTGGGGCCAAAAGTCAAGTTAAGTGGTTCTAGAGGTTTCCAGGGGCCATGAACCTAAATGATTTAAACTTAAAAACGACACAATATTTGTTGACCTGACGTTTATTCATTCAAAACAAGTGTGATATGCATGGCCATACCCCCGGATTTGGAGGGGTGATTATTTCTTTAAATCATACCTCATTGATGTAATTCTTCCGTCAAAATGTTGTTAATACTTTACTATATTTAAGGGTGGATAATATAATAATATAATATAATAATACATGTAACTACAATAACTTTGTCTAGTGCTCTTATGAATGTTTATAGCATAATTTGTGAAAATGTAACTATACGTGAATGACATAGCATAGACTTCTGGCTAGTTCAAGCAATAGTTTTTGACATATTTCATTAATTCTGTAATCTACTTATTTTACAGATCCGTCTGTACTAGTAAGTTAATGGCTGCTGTTTGTTGACAGTCGTTGTAACCAGGGAAGGAATTGCACTCGGGCTACCGGGAACAATCCGAGCGGCCGGTCTTCAGGCCGAAATTCGGCCGGTGGTCAAATTTATATTATTATTATTTTTTATATGATTACGCTACCGTACCGGCATGTGGGGCCGCTCAGCTGCAGCGGAACGCAGCTGGTGTCTGTCTGTGTGTGTGTGTGTGTTTACAGAAGGGCCAAAACCCGATACGGTCAATTTAAGGGGGGATACGATCGGCCCTCCCCACCTTGGGACTGATACTTGTAGTTCCTGACTTCGATTTGGCTCCAAAGGCGACGATCAAAGAGTTTACTTGGTTAGTTTGAGTTTGTGTGAATGCAACAGAGAAGACGGTAAAATGCGCACGAAGAAAGAGAGCAAGAAATGGGTGGGCGAAAAAATAAGAATGAAAAAGAAAACAAAATGTTGGCACAAGAGGCAGATAAATGTGCCCAAATTAACGGCCCTTTTCCGCACTGCCAGGGGCGTGGCCGGAGGGCAGATGAGGAAGACCCGCAGATGATATGACAGGGGGGGAAGGAGTCGAGGAAGTTGAAGTCGGCTGCGTGCCGCCCCTCTTGAGCAGAACTTCACTTGCGGTTGCAATCCCATTGACTCCCATTAGTTGGCGTCACTTTGCCAGCGGGGAATAGTTACATCGAGGCGTTAAAGGATCCATTTGACTCCATTATTTATTTCTAAAGATACACGACAATGTATAAAGGGGCTCATTACCTTCTATGTTAGCGCTTATGGCCCCGTGGTTAGAAACAGTTTTTGTAAAATAGGCTAACGATTGCGCCATAACCACTCGACTCTCTGTCGCACAGTAGAGAAATTACCGTATTCAGACAGGGAGGAGAAGCCTCGCAGGCAATCGGGAGACGCCAAGAGATATGGCGTACTGGCTGCTCCATTTTACAATACTATACGCACACTTAAACAGAATACTTACTCCTGCGCACTTCACGCCAAAGAACTCCCCGCCAAGTTAACGATGGCAGTTGCACGCACTCTGCAAGATTAACGATGGCAGTTTGCTACGCGGGCATTGTCTACTTGAGAAGAAGGTTTACATCTGTCAGACAGGTTGCTGACGCCATCAAGCTTAGTCTTGAGTCTGTCTTTGCATCTGTGAAACCGGAAGTTCTAAAAAAATCAAATCAAAACCAAAACTAAGTATGGTGACGATAAAAACGGGCTTCACTTTGTCTCAATTGAGTTCCTAATGGGGAAACGCCTTAAAAGATTGCGCTTGTGTCCATTTCTTTACTAGCATGCACGCGTTTCCGGTGGCTCAAGGCCCTGTGTCACGCAGCCTCTAACCTGCTAAAGGGAGCTGACATTAAAAAAAGGAAATGCCACGGTTATGCCCAGTCTGTCACGCCTTAGGTAAATGACACCCAAAATATGCTTTGTAAAAGGAGTTTCATTGATTTTAAAAACGATGGGATTGTATTGGTCCCCTAAGGAAAATAGTAACTTATGGTGTGGTGAACAAATGAGTCCTATTGAAGAGATGACGTTCGAGCTAGGGGACCCATTGAGTTGCCTGATCTAAATCTGTTCTTGAATATTGTAGCTAATGAGCTGTCAAACGTTAATAAGAAAATAGATATACACAAATAAACATTATTTTCTGTTCTTTTCTTTGAAAAACAAGTGTAATGTAACATATTAGTGCTGTATGCCGATAAAACTATGACACATACATTACGAAATGCTGTGAATACGGTAGGGCAGTAGGAAGCTCAGGGTAAAGTCCACTGCCCGATCATCGGATAAGTTAGTTAGCTGGTAGCTATGTTACATCTAAGTAACTAAAAACAATTACAATGAGAATATTTAAATTTCACAATCTATAGCTCAGTTAATACTAGTTTCTGCAAACGCATAAGTTACAAATACATTCAATGAGACTAGTTTCTAACGAAAGTCCAAACGTCTTCTATAATAACTAGATTTTGGATTGATTTGTACACAGGCACTAAAGCCGATTCAGCTAAAAACGTGCTTCGAACCAATCGATCTGGTCCTAAGTCGGACTCGATCTTCAGTAGGATCATTGTTCCCCAACACCGTCTCTACGGTTAGAATCTGCTGTGTCCATGGCACCGCTCTGCTTTGCATGGCAAAACGCAGTGCGGGAAAAGGGGCGGGGCTACATAAAGGTCGATAAGCAAGGAATGTCTGTAAGGAGTCTATGTATGTATGTATACAGCGTCAGTTGCCATTCTCATATTAGCTGTTTAAGGTCAGTGAGGGAGAGGGACCGTTTGATGATGACCATGCAGTCAATTGTGATTGAGGAGGGTGAGAGAGAAGGAGAGGAGGCAGGAAGAAAGGAAAAGGAGAAGGGAGGGGAAGGGAACACAGGAAAGCACAAAAAGGGAGGGAGGGGGGGAAGAAGAGCGGAAACAAGAAAAGAGGGGAGAGAATGGGAGGAAGAGAGAAGGACAAAGAAAGGAGAAAAGGGAAAGAAAGGGAAAAAAAAAGAGGGAAGGGAAAGAAAGGGGGAAAAGAAGAGAGAAGGAAGAAGAACCAGAGGGAAAGAGGAAGGAAAGGGGAGAAAGAAGAAAGAAAAGCAAGGAAAAGAGGAAAGGAGGAGAAAGAGAAGTAAGGAAGGAGAAAAAGAGAAGGAAAGAGGGAAGAGGAAATCGAGGAAAAGAAGAAAAGGAAGAAAAAGGAGAGGAACGAACAGGGAGGGACCAAAAGAAAAGAAGAAAGAAGAAGGAAGAGGAAAGAAGGGACGAAGAAAAGAAAGGGGAATAGACAAAATCGGAGGGGAACAGAAGAAGAAGGAGGGATACAGGGAAAAACAGAGGTATGAAGAGATAGAAGGAGGGGAGAAGACGAATAGAAAAGGGGAGAGGAAACGGGGGAAGTGGAGAAAAGGGAGAGGGAAGGAAGACGAGGGAAAAGAAGAAGAGGAGAAAGAGGAAGGGGAGAAAAGGGGGAGGGAAAGAAAAAAGAAGGGAGGGGAGGAAGAAACAGAAAGAGGACGAAAAGAGGGGGAAAGGGAAAAAGAAAGGACAAAGAGAAAAGCAGAAAAAAAAGGAAAAAGTGTCGAAAGGGAAAAGAAAAGGACGGGATAACGAAAAGGGAGAGAGAAAGGGGGGGGGAAAGAGGGGAGGAAGGGAAGAAGACAAGGAGAAAAAGGGAAAAAGAAGAAAAGAAGGGGAGGAGGAGATAGAGAGGAAGGAAAAGGGAGAGGGAACGGAAGAGAAGGGAAGGGGGAGCAGAAGAAGAGGAAGGGGGGAATAAAGAAGAGGAGGAGGGGGGGGAAGAACAGACGAAAGGAGGAGAAAAAAATCGAGGGAAAAGGGGGGAAAAAAAAAGGGAAAAATGGGGGAGAAAGGAGAAAGAGGGGGGGAGAAGGGGGGAAGCAAAAGGAAAAAGGGGGAAGAGGGAAGGGGAAGAGGGGAGGAAAGGGGAGGGAAAGAGGGGGGGAGGAATAAAAGAAAGAAGGGAGAGGGAGAAACAGAGGGGGGGGGGAGGGGAGTAGAGGAGAGGAAACAAAAGGAAAAAGGGGAAAGGGGGGGGGGACGAGAGAGGGAGGAAAGGGGAAGGAGGGAAAAGAGAGAAGAGGAGGGAGGTAAAGGAGAGAGAGAGGGGGGAGAGGGAAAAGAAGGGGGACAGGAGAGGGAGGGAAAGAAGCGGGGGAAGAAAGAGAAAGGAAAGGGGAGGAGGGGGAAAAGAAGAGGAGGGGCAAGAAAAGGGCAAGGGGGAACAAGAGGGGGAAAGAAAAAAAGGGAAATGGGGAGAGGAAGGAGAGGAGAAGAGAAGGAAGGAGGAAGGGAAAAGGAACAGAGGAAGGGGGAAGGGGGAGGAAAGAGGAAGAAAGAGGAGCGAGCAGGGGGGAAACGAAGGGGAGGAGGGGGAAGCGAGGGAAGGGAGGGGAAAAGGGGGGGAAAAAGAGGGAAAGGGGAAGAGAAAAAGGGGAGAGGAGGAAAGAAAATGGAAGGGGAAGGGAAGGAGGAGGGAGGGGAAAGGAAAAGAAAAAGAGGGGGAGAAGGGGGAGGGAAGGGGGAAGAGGGAAGAGAAGGAGAGGGGGGAGAGGGAAGAGGGGGGAAGGGGGGAGGAAAAGGGGAAAGGAAGGGGGGGGAGAAGAGGGAAAAAGAGAAAGGGAAGAAAGGAGGGGAGGGAAAAGAAAAGGGGGGGAGAGGAGGGAAGAAAGAGAGAAGAAAAAGGAGGAAGGAGAAAAGAGGGGGAAAGAGAAGGGAAAAGGGGAGGGAGGGGAGGGGGGGGAGAGGAAGAAGAAGAGCGAGAAGAGAGGGAGGGAAGAGAAAAAGAGGGAAGGGGGGGAAGGAAGGAGAGGAAGAAAGAAGGGGGAAGGGGAAAGGGGAGAAACGGGGAGAAGGGGGGGGAAGGGGGGGGAAAGAAAAAGGGGCAAGGAAGAAAGAAAAAAGAGAAGGAGAGGAAAAAGGGGGGAAAAAGAGGGAAAGGGGGGGGGGCGGGAAGGGAAGGAAAAGAGGAAAGAGAAGAAAAAAGGAGGAGGAGAAGAAGGGGAGAGGAGGGAAGAAGGGAGAGAAGGGGAGGAAGAGGGGAGGGGAGAAAGGGGGGAAAAAGGGGGGGAGGGAGGGGAGAGGGGAAAAGGGAGGGGAAGGGGGGACGGAGGAACGGGGGGGGGCAAAGAAGAAGGGGAAAGAGAGAAAGAAACGGGGGAGAGGGGAGAGAGGGGAAAAAGGGGGAAGAAAAGGGAGAGGAAGAAGAAGAAGGAGGAGGGGGGGGGGGGGAGGAAGAAAGGGAAAAAAGGGGGAAAAAGGAAGAGGAAGGGAAAAGAGAGGGGGGGAAGGGGGAAGGAGAAGGGAAGGAAGGAAAAGGGGGAGGGGAGGGGGGGACGGGAAGGAGAAGAGAGAAAGAAAGGAAAAGAGAGGGGGGGAGGGAAGAAGAGGGAAAAGCAAAGGGGAAGGGAAAGAAGAGGGGAGGAAGGGAAAGGAAGGAAGAGGAGGGGGAGGGAAAGGAAGAGGGGGAAGGGGGAAGAAGGAGGGGGGGGGGGAGGGGGAAGAAAAAGGAGACGAGAAAGAGGAAGGAAGGGGAGAGAAGGGAAGGGAGGAAACAGGAAAGGGGGAGGGGAGGAAGGGAAAAAGGGAGAAAGAAAGAGAAGGGAAAGGGGGGGAAAGAAAGGGGGGAAGAAAGAAAAAAAAGAGGGGAAAGAAGGAAGAGAAGAGGGAAGGGGAGGGGGGGGGGGGCAAGAGAGGAAAGGGAAAAAGAAGGGAGGGGGGAGGAGGGAAGAAAGAGGAAGGGGCGAGAAAGGGAAAAGGGCCGATAGGAAGAGGGAAAAGGGGGGGGGAAAGGGGGAAGGAAAGGGAAAGGAAAGGAAAGAGAAGAGGGGGAAAAAGAAAGAAAAGAAGAGGGGCCGGGAGAAAGGAGAGAAGAAAAGGGAGAAGGAGGGGAGAAAGAAAGGAGAGGAAAGGGGGGGGGAGAGGGGGGAGGCGAAAAAGAAGGAGGGGGGGAAGAGGGGGAAAAAAGGGGAAGCAGGGGAAAAGGGAGGGGGAAAAAAGGAGGGAAAAGAAAGAAGAGAGAAGAAAGGGATGGATAGGGAGAGAAGGAGGGGAGAAAGAGAGAAAAAGAAGAAGGAGAGGGGGGGAAGAAGAGGCAGGAAGGGGGGAAGGAGGAGGAAGAAAGGAGGAGAAAGAGAGGGAAGAAAGAGGGGGAAAAAAACAGAAAAAAGAAAGCAGAGCAAGGGGGGGAGGGAGGGGGGAAGGAAAGAGGAAGAGGGGGGAAAAGGAGGAAAAGGGGAGGAGGAAAAAAAGGGGAAAGGGGAAAAGAAGGAGAGGAGGGAAAGGAAAGAAAGAAAGAGAGGAAGAAAAAGAGAAAGGGAAAGAAAGGGGAACAGGGGGGAGAGACGAGGAGAGAAGAGAGGGGGGGAAAGAAGAGGGGGAAGAGAGAAAGGGAAGGAAAGGGAGGAGAGGGGGGGGGGAAGGAGAAAGGGGAAAAGGGGAGAAAAGGGGAAAAGGGGAAGAAGAAGGGGGGAAGAAGAGAGGAGAAACCCTGACTGAACCAGATTGTTTTAGAAAAATGTATTATTCTTTGCAATTTATTACTCATGTTCTTCTCATGAAAGTTATGTCGGGACAATCAGTAAGCAAGCCCGGGGGGTTCCAGCAGGGGCAGGGTCCAGAAGGGAGCTGGCAGGAGATTTTAAAGGAGTACACAAACCACACACACACACAAAATCTAAATCTAGCTGGGGAGAATTTTCCTCTCCACATGCTTCTCTGTTTGCTGCATTAATACTCCCTCAAACCAGGCATCTCCCTAAGGGTTGCAGTTTGATTATTTACCTGAGTGAGAGAGAGAAACAGAGCGCACACAGGCACCAACATTTTCTCAAAACAATTATATAAAAAAAAAACTCTAGGATGTACCTACTTTTTTAAACTTTCTAAAGTTTTAAAATTAAAGGGAAAAAGACAATTCCAAAGCTATATAGCGGATCTGCAACCCGGAGGCTGCGCGCGCCCTGACTCTCAACTCTCTAGCCCCGTTCACACCGCCACGACAACACAGAAAACCAGGCCATAATCCATTCATTTTAAAGGGGGGGCCCTGGCGACATGAGCGACAGTGCCGTTGGCGAGGAATGTGGGCGGGGCCAAGCGATGCGAGTCAAGCGACAAAAGTTCAGATTCTTCAACTTTTGCAAAAAGCACGAATTTCGCGAGCAACAAACCAATGGGAGTGAAGTCCTTCGCTCGTGTTTCATCTGCTGCAGTGGGAGTGTTACGGGGTAACTAGGCAACCTATGGGAACACCCAGTAGCGACCTCGATTGCCAGCCACAAGCGAAAAGCAGCGAAAAAGTCCCCTGGCGGTGTGAACGGGGCTTCTGAAGCCATGTCACTCCGCTAGCTCTGCAGCGTCATTTCAATACCGGGGACCTAAACATTCTTGCAAACGGTCTAAACTGAATTTTATATATGTCATGTATGCTTTCATATGAGCAGTTTAATAACAGCAAATTAGTTCTCGGAGAACACATTTTATTTTTGAACATAAAAAATTTACCGAGGTAATAGCTGTTTATGGGCCTAGTGATATGAGTTAATACATAGTGGGCTATTGGGGACGGTATTTGGCCTTAAAAGTTGGGTTTGGGGCCCAGGGGAAAAAACCCCACATTATTGATTAAATTCATAAATTAGAGACACTACTAAAGGATACTCATAAATTCTATTATATAACAATAAAAAAGAACAAGAAAGTTGATTAAAAAAATTTTTTCTTTTTCACATAAATTCCAATCCTATTACCTCAATTTTTCCCGTAAAACATATTCAACACAGAAAAAAAAAAAAATAAAACGAAAAAAAAATAATCACAATTTTTTTAAAATTCCCAAATCCAGAAAATTTTAGTCATTCCCCCAAAACCAAACGTTTTGGGACATACACATTTTTGATTTTTTTTCTGAACATCCCAGACATATTGACATTTTTAACTTCCTGAAGAACTATTTTCCCAACCCGGGCATCAAATCCCTTTTATTTTTGGGAAATTATTTAGATAGGGGCATAAAAATCTTCAACCCCGTTATGGACACTATGGGAGCTTCTAAAAACATAAAATGTATTAATAAAATAAACTTTTTTCCTATATCGCTTCCCTCACACAAATTTCATATTTGCAAAAAAAGTTAAAAAAATTCTACTTTTGCTATACAAAACCTGAAAATGTTTTATTTTTTTTTTTTGTGACAGAAACCCTCTTTTTTTTTGAAAAAGAAGGGGGCAAATTTTCAAATTTTTGAACTAAAACAGTTTTTTTTGTTATCTGACTTTCAGAATAATGTGGTTAGGGGGTTGAGCTGGGGGTAACAGGGTTGAAGATGGAAAAGGGTTTTGAAGAGAAAAAATAACTTAACATATAAATGTTTTTTTTAATAAAATTCACTCAAAAGATTTTCTTAAACTTTGTATTCTTATGGACCAAGAAGAAAAAGATAAAAATTGCCCAACTAAAACTGAGTTTTATAACCCCGATACATTAAAAAGTTTAAAACTGATAAATAGTTGCAAAAAAACTATAATTGTGTGGCATTCAAATCGGCCCCCCCCTCTTTCAGATCTCCACATGGAGAAGCAAAAAGAAAACCCGGTGGAAAAAAAAAATAATAAAAAAAAAAAAAAATCAATATACTAGTATTCTAGCCCCGTTCACACCGCCAGCGACACACAGCAACTGGGCGGCACTAATCCCATTCATTTTCAGTGGTGAGCTGGCGACATGGCGGCAGTATTGGGTGGCGAAGGAATGTGGAAATTAATCAAAGCGTCTCACGAGTCAAGCGACAAAAAGTTCAGAATTCTTCAACTTTTATGCAAAATAAGCAGCGAATTTAGCGAGCAACAACCAATGGGAGTGAAGTCATTCAGCTCGTGGATTCATCTGCTACGGATGGAGTATTCTGCTTGGAGTAACTAGGCAACCAGTGAGTGAAATTTTGAGTAGCGACCTGGATTGCCCGGCCTGAAGCGACAAGCAGCGAAAAGAAAGTCGGCTGGCCGGTGTGAGCAGGGCTTCTGAAGCCATGTTCACTCCGCTAGCATCTTACAGCTTGATCATTTTTCATACCAGGGGCGCTAAACATTCTTGCAAACTGTCTAAACTGAATTATTATGTCATGCATAGCGTTCATTGAGCAGTTTACACAGCAAATTAGTCATTCCGGGAGAACACATTTTAGTTCTTTGTGAACATGAAAAATTTACCGAGTTAATAGCTGGTTATGGGCCTAGTGATATGAGTGTAAATACTAGGCTATATTTGACGGTATTTGGCCTTAAAAAGTTGTTCGGACTCGACAGGGGTTAAAACCACCACAATTATTGAATTAAATTCATCATTAGAGACACTACATATAAGGATGACTCTTATCAATTCTATTATAATGAATCAAATAAAAACAAGGAACAACAAAGAAAGTTGCTTCAAAAGTTTTCTATTCACAATCAATTCCAATCTTATTAACTCTCAGAATTTCAGTACATCATAGTCAACACAGAAAAGAAAAAAGAAAAATAGAACTGGAAAAAAATAAATGAATCACAATAATTTTTTAATTCCAGGCCCAGGAAAAATTTGAGTGCATTCCACTAAACCAATAATGCATTTTGGACATTACACATTTTTAAGATTTTTTTTTATTTCCTGAACACTCCATAGCATATCTGACATATTTAAATTTCCTGAAGAACATATTTCTTCCCCACCAGTCATCAAACTCCTTATTATTATTGGTAATTAATTTGAAGATATGGGCACTATTAATCTTCAACCCTCGCTATGGACACTATGGAGCCTCACTTAAATACCATCATAAAATGTATTTTGTAATGAAATCACATATTTCCCTATTAATCAGACGGCCCAGCCGGACTAATTCAGTATTTGCAAATATAAAAGTTACATAAAACTTCTCACTCCTTTGCTATACTAAAGCCTGAAAATGATTTAATATTTATTTTTTTGCGTGACAGCAACCTCTTTATTTGGATCAAAAGAAGTGGGCTACAACTTCAGAAATTTGAAACTCAAAATCCGCTTTTTGTGATTACTCTGAAACATTTCGACTAAAAATGTGGTGTGACGGGGTGACTAATGACTAACTCCTAGGGTTGAAGACAAGATAAATAAAAAAGGGTTGGAAGAGACAAATACAGCTTAACATATAAATAGTTGTTTTTTTAATCAAATTCACTCTAAGATTTTCTATAAACATTGTATTTCATTATGTGACCAAGAAAGAAAACAGATATAACAATTGCAACTGAACTGAGTTTTTATTAACTCCGATACATTAGAAGATTATAAACTGACTGAATAGGTGATCAAAATCAAACATACATATACTTGTGTGGCATTCAATATCTGGCCCACACAATAAACCTCTTTCAAATATCTCCACATGGAGAAGCACATGATAGCACATCAGGTGGAAATCAAATAAATAAATAAAAATAAATAAATAAAAATCACATATACATAATATTCTAGCCCGTTCAACAACATCGCTGCGACACACAGCAACAGAGCGACATAATCCCATTCATTTCAGTGGTGAGCTGGCGACATGAAGCGATCAGTGACCGTTGGCGAAAAGAAGATATTAAGCATGTGCAAGACGATGCGAGTCAAGCGACAAAGTTCAATTCTTCAACTTTAATGCAAATAAGCGCGTGAATTTCGCAGCAACAAGCCATGGGAGTGAGTCATTACAGGCTCTGATCTTCCATATGCTGCAAAGTGTGTAATGGTACGGGGTTAACTAGGCAACCGGCTAGTGGGACAGCCACCCCAGTAGCTGATCGCTCGATTGCCAGCCCTGGCGACATACAGTGACAGACAAGAAAAGTCGGCTGGCGTGGATGAACGGGGCTTCTGAAGCCATATTCCACGGGATCCGCTAGCATCTTGCGTTGCGATCATTTTCATACCAGGGACGCTTCAAACAGTTCTTGCAAGCTGTCTTGAACGGATTCATAATACTGGCATGCGTGTCGCATTCATATTAGCAGTTTAACAGCAAATTGAGTCATTCGAAGAACACATTTTATTTTGAACATGAAAAAATTTACGAGAGGTAATAGCTGGTTATGGGCCTAGTGATAGGAGTGTAATACATAGGCTATATTGTGCTTGATATTTGGCCTTAAAAGTTGGGTTCGCTGGAAGCCAGGGGTAAAAACCACCACAATTATTGAATTAAATTCATCATTAGAGAGACACTACATATAAGGATGACACTATCAATTCTATTATATGAATCAAATAAAACAAGGAACAACAAGAAAGTTGATTCAAAAGTTTCTATTCACAATCAATTCCAATCCTATTACCTCATAATTCAGTACATCATATTCAACACAGAAAAAGAAAGAAAAGAAAAAATGAACTGAAAAATAAATGAATCACAATAATTTTAATTCCAGGCCCAGGAAAATTTGAGTCATTCCACACGAAACCAATACGATTTGGACATACACATTTTTAGATTTTTTTTTCTGAACATCCCAGAGCATATCTGACATATTTAACTTCCTGAAGAACATATTTTCCCACCTCAGGCATCAAATCCCTATTATTATTGGTATTATTTTTAAGAGATATGGGCACTATAAATCTTCAACCCGTTATGGACACTATGGGAGCTCTCTAAATAATGACGATCATAAAATGTATTTGTAATGGAAATCTGTCAACATTTTGCTATTAATCAGATGTCCCTCACACTAATTCAGTATTTGCAAATATAAAAGTTACATAAAAATCTCTCACTTTTGCTATGTACTAAAGCCTGAAAATGATTTATTTATTTTTTTATGTGACAGCAACCTCTTTATTTTGATCAAAGAAGTGGGCTAACTTCCAGAATTTGAACTAAAATCAGTTTTTTGTGATTACTCTGAACATTTCAGACATAAAAATGTAGGTGTGACCAGGGTTGAGACTAGGAGTAACAGGGTTGAAGATGGTAAAAGGGTTGAAGAGACAAATACAGCTTAACATATAAATAGTTGTTTTTTAATAAAATTCACTCTAAGGAGTTTCTATAAACATTGTATTTCATTATGTGACCAAGAAAGAAAACAGATATAAATTGCAACTGAACTGAGTTTTATTAACCCGATACATTAGAAGATTATAAACTGACTGAATAGGTGACGATCAAAATAAAACATATAACCTTGTCAATGGCATTCAATATCTGGCCCACACACCTCTTTCAAGATCTCCACATGGAGGAGAAGCACATGGAAGCACACAGGTGGAAAATAAATAAATAAATAAAAATAAATAAATAAAAAATCACATATACATAAGTATTGCGCTGCATCGCCTTTGCTATGACGACTGTCAAAAGTAAGCTCCAGGTGCATCGCTTCCACTGATCAATCCTTGAGATGTTTTCTACACTTGACTCTGTGAGTTTCCACCTGTGGTGTAAAATGAGTTGACTGGCCCTGATTTGGAAGGGGTGTGGCCACACCTTATCATTTGAGGTCCCCCAGATGTCTGTGTCAGAGGCACAAACCCAGACCATGAAGAGGTCCAAGGAATTTGAGGATAGCCCTCAGTAGATAGGAGATGGAGTGCACAGAGGATCTGGGGAAGGGTACAGAAATTTCTGCAACATTGAAGGTTCACAGAAGCCTTGCTGGTCTCCTGTTACCCTTAATGGAAAAAGTTTGAAACAACCAGGACACAATTCCTAAAGCTGGCCCTCTCTGGCCAAATCGCTGTGACACAGCTGAGGGAGAAGGGCCTTGGGTTAGAACTGGTGACCAAGAACCTGATCATCCTCCACCTTCAATGATCATACATGGAGATAGGAGAAACCTGCAGAAGGACAATCATCACTGCACACTGCCACACTCCACCGATCTGGGCTTTATGACAATGCAGGCAAGACTCAATCTTCTCCTTAGTGAAGACACATGAAAACACACTTGGCATTTGCAAAAAAGCACCTAAAGAACCCTCATACTACCTCAGGCAAGATTTTCTGGTCTGATAAACCTCAATTTCAATGCATCATGTTTGAAGGAAACCAGCTCTGCTCTTCACCCGCAAAGTACCATCCCAAAAGTAAAGTGTGCTGGAAAACAGCCTCGCGCTGTGGTGGCCTGTTTTTCAGCGACATGGACAGGAAATTTTGAGATTGCATCAATGATAATGATTCAGAATCTCAGACTTGGGCAGAAGGTTCACCTTCCAACAGACAATAACCCTAAGCACACAGCCAAGAGAACAAAGGAGTGGATACGGGGTACGACTCTGTGAACGTCCTATAGATGGCCCAGCCAGAGCCCTGACTTGAACCCGACTGAACACTCTGGAGAGATCTGAAAGCCTGAACCTAAACCTGACTGGACCTTGAAGGTCTTGTCAAAGGAGAATGGGAGAAACCCTCCAAAGTAGGTGGTACCAAGCTTGTAGCATCATACTCAAAAAGACTTGAGGCTGTAATTGCTGACAGAAGGTGCTTCAACAAAGTATTGAGCAAAGGCTGTGAATACTTACGTACACGTGATTTTATTTATTTATTTTTTTATAAATTTGCAAAGATTTCAAACAAACTTCATTCGTCACATTATCATTATGGGGTATTGTTTGTATAATTTAACTGAACATGTGAAAATCTAGGCACATCACCACGTGCACGCACGCCGCATGCAGACAGCTTTGACATGGACATACATTCCACATATCATGTGGTCTAAGATTCTTGATCAAATATAATAATTCATTTAAATTACTGGATAACTTCAGGAGCCAAGTTTTAAAACAAACCCCATCACAATCTCGCACAACTCTGTTATGATCAAATAAATACACGGTTGTGATTTTTTTGCTCAAAACGGCCCCTGTCCTAAATGTAAGTGAATAATAGAAGAGCACATGGTATGCATGATATTAAGATATTCTCACAATAAATCGTTTTTTCTATGTTTATTTAATGTAACGGTGTTGAGTCGTTAATGTTATAGTTATAAAAGGGTGGTAACTTTGCCTATTTCTGCTCACAGTGTTGTTTCAGGAAGAGTTATATATGGTTTCCCTTCTTATTAATGATGTCACATAATGATCAGTTCATTATTTTTAATGGGGAGAATGGATTTGTGTAACGGGATTGAGGGTTTAATGAGGTACGAAATAAAAATGATTTTATTGAATCATCATGAATTTACTTAGAGAAAAAAAGCAAAAAAAAAAAAATTATTACAGATATATATCTATGAGAATAGCAAAATGTATGACTTTTTTCTAATTATATTATTATGATATCCCAAGTACATAACTACTTCTTAGAAGGCCAGCTAGGGTCATGACAAGATTGGTGTTGTCCACTGAAGGAAAAAAAAAAGAATTTCTAATATATAAGCATGAAATGTCTTTTCATGTTTTTAAACCTATTAACGCAGAAATTTCAATTAATACAAAAAAGATTTTAAAAATAGATTTTTGGTGACCCAATAGATAAACTGCACTTAAAAAGGTCAGAGGGACTCAATCACACTGGTTTCGTGGAATGACTCATTTACCTTTTAAAATACCTTTACAACAATAAATGAGTGGATTAAATCAGCAATAATTAAACAAATTAAATAATTCAAACAATTAAATGCAATGCAATAATTCTCAGCAAATTAAAAAAATTAAAATAAAATAAAAACACAACACATTAATTTGTTTACCTTGTAACTCATTAAACTACTGGCCTGAACCGTAATTCATACATCACACAATAGTTACAACTGAATTCAGCAATTTGTAACGCCAAAAAAAAAAAAATACTCCCTTCATATTCACCAAAACCTCCTCAAAACACACTACATATAATGCCCCCCCCTGAAAAAATTAGCGTCGAAACCACAGTCATAGCCTCACACACCGAATTGGAAAAAGCTCTCTCTCTCACGCTACCCATTTACACAACAGTTACACTCCATTTAAACCACTTCCAGCACAACTTCTCGAAAGTGCTTTACGAAATTCAACGCGGGAAAACACATTCCTCAACTACGAATCGTAAGCATTAAAAGCACAAAAGACCGCAGCGTTAAATGGTAGCATTAACACATTAATGCAAACAGCGGGCTGACAACAAGCAACACTCACAATCCGTGGCGATATGGAGTACCGGAAAACCCCGCAGGCCTAACAGCCAAGGCTAGTAGAGCGACTAGAGAGACCTCAATCACACTCCCCTAGTTCCCCCGTATATACGCTCACCAGCGCCACCCCCCATACTAAATAGAAAAAGGCACGAATCACTGATGACGGTCACAATACAGTACATAGATCAAATAGAAAGATCCAAAGATTCGCATTTTATCTGAAAATAAAACATTTTTTTTTTAATGCTGTTCTTCTGAACTTTTTATTTATCAAAGAAACCTGAAAAATTATACTTCAACTGTTTTTCAACATAATAACATCTAATAAATAATATAATAATAATAATTAATAATAATAATAAATTGTTGAGCAGCAAATCAGAATATTTTAACTGATTTCTGAAGGATCATGTGACTGGATTAATGAATGCAAAAAATTCAGCTTTGAAATCTGCAGGAATAAATTACATTTTAAAAATATAATTCAAATAGAAAGACAGTTATTTTAATAGTGTAAAATATTTCACAATATTACTGCGTTTGCTGTTTTTTGGATTCAAAATAAATGCCGGCTTGGTGAGCAGAAGAGCTATTTCTTTAAAAAAATTAAAAATCTTACTGTTTCACAGTTTTGACTGGCATAGTGTGTGTATAATAATGTTTATTCACTATCGAAGGTGGTGTTGGGCCGCCTGTACCAAAAAATAAGGGGGCCGATTTTTTTTGGTCCCAGTCCAGCCCTGCATGAGGCCTTGGGCAAAAGTGGGAGCAATCTTCTTCCGGTTCTAAAGTAAAACAACGTGACAACTCATGTCATTCAACATCTGACAGTCAGTCATTCAATAGATTTAGTGATTCAAACTTGCTGACGGTGTGGGAAACACAACTTTTAACACAGGGTGAAATAACACCTCTAACCCTCTGCGGTAGGATGGTTGGGACGATGGCCTTCGGTCATCACGTACAGTAAGCATGTTTAGCTAGTTTTGTAGATGAAAGTAAAAAAAAAGCCTGTGATGGTAAATGCAATAACCAATTTTGAAAACAAAACTCTGAGGCATATGCAGTATCTACACACGTGATACATTCGTTTTGGGTTTTATTTAAGGATGTCTTGAAATTACCTTATAATTCAAACAAGCGGACATGTGAGCCGATCCAGATCCTATATATATCACATCATATAAGGCTTGGGGTGCTATCATCAGTGCCAGATACCAATCATTTATTGCAGGGCCAAGACCGCTCTTTGTAGTCATGCAGCAGCACTTTTGTGGAAAGACAGTTGAGGTAAGGACAATTAATGGGCACTGGAAATTGTTTATTGTATGAATATTATTAATTAAACTAATAAATGTACTAAACTGACATGTTTATGTTTTACTTGTTTCATTCATGTTCTCCATATGTTGGCTTCACAGTAGCCTATCACTTAAAATCTTTAGTCTAAGATTGTTGGATGATAAAAATTAGCACACAAAGTACTAGGGATTCACCAGAATTAAATTTTTGGGCGCAAAAGCCAAAGCCAACCAAAAAGTCTGGATGCACTTGGCTGAATATATCGAAACCAAAAATGCTTTTGTAAGAATTAATGATTTAACACAAATAATATAAAGTAATTTTGTAAGACTTTTCAACTGACAGTGCACAAAAAATTGGACAGTGAGCATCGATATAATGCTTAAATATGAAATAGCATTATTTTTGATTCATGCATTATCAGAGCTGTGGACAGGGCATAGCGGGTTAGCATACAGTGGTGTTATTGCAAACAGGACAAGTTTACTACATAGAAATTTCTGCCAGCGTGTTGAGCAGACTTTGCTTTTCCAGGGAGCATGAATGGAACAACCATTTATAGAGCAGAATATTGAGGACGGAGCATCACATGATGGCAGCTAGAGGGAGAGTGAAACCTGCGACACTGAACACTACCGGGTGGTGCAGTGTTGCCACATATCTGTTTGGCCGTTTTCTTCCGTCTGCCGTAAACCGAAAATGGTCATTTTTCAGCAGCCGAAATTTCAATTGCATCCCTACAAAAAATCCAACACTGGTATATACTACTTCTGCCACCTCACCAGAAGTTTGTACCCACACAATCTTTTTTAGCAGTAGAGCGCCCCCGGAAACAGGTGGAGTAGGGTTGGCTAGCGAAGCGCGGCATGAAATAGTGTAAGTTCTATTTTCCTGTGCACAATAATTAAAACCTCCTGGTGAACTCCAATAAATGCCAATTCACCGCTTTATTTCTCAAAGTTGGCACTGTGACGGTGATGTTTTCACTCAATAATTTGAGTTTCAACTCAATAAAAATGTGTGTTATGTAACTTATAAATACAGAATGCATTACAAGGGGGTGGGGTGTGTGCACAGGGGTTACCAGAAAAATTCAAAATGGCAAGTCCTGACGAAAAGGTTGCCGACTCCTGTGTTGTAGGACATAAAACAATTATGATAATTAAAATAAGGACTTCAAGTAGCACATTCCTTTACAAGACAACTACTACCTACCCTGCAATACTTGTACTAGAGACTTTGTCAAAAACCCATAATAATCATACTTTGTCAAGGATGTATTGAAGACTGTCCTAGACACATTCATAGAATGACAGTTCAAAGTAGACTGATTTGAAATATATTTGTTCTAGAGCAAAACAGAATCATAAAAAAATGATGTAGTTACAGTGTTATGCCCATTTCATCCCATGTGCCAGAACAAAACGTTTATTACTTTTTCTTAAGGGATGATAATATGCGTGAGTTTTCAGATGGTGCACTAGTGGCAACTATGATATATAGAGAGAAAATGCCTTGTGCTTTTTCATCATAAACTCCAGTTCCAACTGGGGAATATTTCCGTGTGTCATTTTGACAAAGTTTTTAATTTGTAAAAAAAAAAAAAAAAAAAAGGACTCTCCGGTACTGAAGATTATGGCAAATTTTATGGAAAGTATTGGCAGTAACGGCATTTTCATACTAAGTTTGCAGTGTGTTCCCTCAGGGAATTGCTAATAGGTTTGTTAGAATATTGTTTTTCTTGGTTCATGCGTAAAATAAAGTATGTGGTTAAAATTACTTGAAGAGACTCTCGTGTTTTCTCTAAGAACAACAGAAATTACACATAGTATTCCACAAACACGAAGCCTGAAACCTGTTGTTTGCCTTTAGGTGTGGTTGTCTGATTCATCAGGCACTGCAAAAACATAAATCTTTGTGGTATGATGTAGGCCGTATGTACTCATGTACACCTTTTCATTATTTCAAATAAGGCTACGTTGCATCCTCCTAATCACCATCACATTATTGTTAACATCACAAAAAATTATATTTAAAAATCCAACCCATGCCCTTGAAACGGTTCATTCTTTACCAGGTCTGAGGTCTAGACAATTGAACCAGCTCTACAACAACAAAAAAAACTTGCCTCATGTTGCAAAACAGCAGCTCTGTCGTCCCTCTAGAGGAAAACCTCTATTGCTCCATGACACATATTCCTTAAAAATGCTCATAAATGACTACCCTAGACCTTAGTTTACCCCCCAAACAGTTTCATAGTTGTACTTAAGGTATATTGGTACTCTAAGGTACTAATTGTTAACCTTTTTTTTGAGTATAAGGTACGAAGATGTCCTGAGCAGTATATTGTTTACCATAGTTCAAATTGTTTTTTGTGTACAGTACATGGCACACAGTATAGGATACTTGCACACTTCACAACTATTTTATTCTGTTTCTAATGCTAATCTACAGTCCAGGTTCAGGAATTAATATAAAACGTAAATATTGCATAAACTGTATTGAGTCTCACTGACAAACATGTCAAGGTATGTAGTACCTATATCAGTTAAATAATGAGATGAAATTCACAATGTCAAAAAACTATTCTCAGATATAAATAAACCTGCTTTAAACTGCCAAAAGTGTTTCTTCAAGTTTCCTTTCCATCTTGAACGGAGCGAATCTCCCTATTTATACTGTAAATTTGTCACGTGGTTACCCAAAAACATTTAGCGATGTGTCATTTGCCGGGCCAGGTTTTCACCCTCGAAGACTGCTGAAGTTTTTTCAGCCCGCGAAGAAACAGGGGGGGAGCAAACTCAAAAGTTTTTTCCACTTGGTCAAAGAGTTGGGGACTTCTGGCCTTTGTATTCTGAAGAATGCTTGCAGCCTCAGTATTTTGACTGATAATTATACATAGACTTAAACATTACTAGCTTTCGTCCTCAGCGAGTGAAGCCCTGTGCAATTCTGGATACTGTTCCAAGCAGACCACCCCCATCAGACTCTCCTGTCAGTAGTACCTTTTCATGACCCACTGACCCATTAAGCAGACACTCTTGCTCCAAATCATTCTTAAAAACTGCACATTAACAGCATCAAGGACCTCAAAAAAATTATGCCCAGAGTACCCCACTGCAGAAGAAGTAGGTACATGTGCTGAACCCTGACCAGACCAGGCTTTTCGGGGGGTTTTTTGAACACAGGGCATTTCAACTGGGGAGACAGGAGTTACACATTTGTTTTTGCTTTTCATAAAAACCTTTTGCATCCCTGTTCTCTTTTTTGAAATTGTGCCCCTTCACCAATTGACGGCTAGCATTCCATCTACTGCGTGCGGCTCTGAAGAGAAGCATTGAGACACCAAGCTCTTCTATGACTTCTAAGGCAGAGTAAAAGGGCAAGCAAAACATTGCCGTTTTGAAATCTATCAAACTAACCATTTGCCCTGCAAGCTGACTCTGAATGACCACCGTACCATTTCTTCCAGAGCGGGTAACATTGACTGATACTGTTTTAGCACAGCACGAATGGCAGAGGTGCGCACTGTCCATCTTGTAGGACACAAAGGTCTGATGGCTGTAATAGATCCTCTCTGATTTTGAAATATCCTGGAAAATTGACTTCATTTTCACAGACTGGCGAAACAATACCCTCACTGCATGAACCCGCAAAGAGTCATGGAAAACAGGAATGCTGTGAAAGATCTTTAAAAAAATTTACACGTGCAGTACGTGGACAATAATGAAATTTTGACTCTCTTGATGGGGCCTGGCCCCCTGAATATTTTCCTGCCATATTACACCATCATAAGCCTGTTCTTTTGAATTACATTTTTGTTTGGAGTTAAACATGGTGTAAAGAGTTAAGGAAAATACACTAAAAATAGTCGGGGCTCATTGGGGGCGACATTTTCCCCCCTGCCTGGAACCAACTTTTTTAAGGCATATATAGGTTTTAAAACCCCTTGCCCCACACAATATTTCAAAAAAAGTTTGGTAAAATCAGAAGCAAATTTTCCCATGTACCTTCTGTAATTATAAATTCAGTAGAATGGTGAAGGGAGTCCGACACTGGGATAATCAAAATCCCCACATGTTTTAAGGGAAAAACTTTTTAAAAAAAAAACAATATGCATAAATTTGTATTTTGTGAATCAGACATTAGAGACTTTTTGGCAGGGATTATGTCAAATAAAAGATAATTATTTTAACAGCTAGGCAAAAATCCTCTTTGAGAACAATAGGATCACAGTACACCTTTAATTATATATTTCAGCATGTCTGGTATTTTGTATTTGCCTTTAAAGCTCTGCCCGGCTGCTTTTCCCGGGTATTTTAGGCTTAAAAAAAGTGTGTTTTGCTTGTTGTTTTTTTTTTTTTTTTGACATAAAATTGACCATATTTAAGATCACCAACAATATTAATGCTGTCTCCTCACAAAATGAAATTGTAACACTAGGAGGCGTACCTCCCTGGATAGGCCCCAGGGCAGATATAGAAAAAAATGCTATTTAAAAATGGAGAAAATGCATAAGAACTAAAAAAGACGGTCAAAACGGGGAAAACAACAATAAATAGTAATCAATAAATGAGCAGAGGTGTAGGAAATTAAGTTTTGACAAACAGGCCCAAAACATCAACCAAGAGCAACCAAAAACGGGAATACCAGAAAACAAACTGAATATATAAATGGAAAATAAGCACTACACACAGTGATGGGAACAGGTAGATAATACAATGCCAGTACAATGCCTCACTGATCTTGGAGCACACAAGTGCAGAGGCCTGTTGCACACAGATGGTTTTAGTGATGGGTAAGAAGATTGCAAATCAAAAATTGGACCTCTGTGCAAAGTGACACAAAAAAAGTCACTCCCTCATCTATTGTACCAAAATAAAGCAGTTCACAATGTGGGAAAAAGTCTTGTATGGTCCTCAAGAGATTGCTCCCCCTGCTCCCCAACAGGAGGAGGAATTAGAGACAAATGGTCATAAACAAACAAAAACAACAACAACAAAAAATGTAAAAAAAGCAAAAAAAAAAAAATTTTTTTTGAACAAACAGGAGTACATCCCGATTACATTTTTTGTACTGAAAGATGGATTTTTCTGTCAAAATTACGGTTTTGGAGGGAATGCACAATGATGAAATAAAGGGAAAAACCCAAATCCATAGATAGATCATTCCAAGGAAAGGGGAAAGGGGGACCGGTGACCCCCATAACTTGTGAAAAACCCCGACAAACTAACACTAAACCAGCAGGAACTTAAACACACCTGAACTGAAGGGCCAAAATCAAATCAAAATGATGACAACTAACATGATGGTGTTTGGGGAAAACAGAAAGAATGAATAAATATATATATTTATATATATATTATATATATTTTATATAATATATAATATATTATAATATATATAAAATTATTAATTAGAAGTTTAATATCACGTCAAATATGTTTTGAAATTTCTGTAAGGTGAAAAGGGACTAATGTAATTAATAAAAAATAAATCTAATAAAAAATTCCCAATTAAATTTTAAATCTTCAATCAAGCCCAAGCGTTTTTGGATATTAATTGTCCTCCGTAAGCCCCCTTCCCAGGCTGCAGAAAAGTCCTTGTGCACAGGACTCATCGGGGTTCCTGGGGTCCTGCCCCGGGGGCCGTCTGGGAAAAAAAAGGGTTTTGTACCAGGGGGGGGGGTATATTTTTAACATTGGGGGGGGGGGCACATACCCGGAAACCTGTCAGATCCTTTAAATGATTCCCTATTAATTTTGCTGAATTAATCTTATTTAAAAAAAAAATACAGCTTTCATTGTTTTTTCTGTTACAGTAGGGGGCCATAAAAACTTTTGGTTTTTCTACCCCCCTTTGGGACCGCCCGGGCGTTAAAAAATTTGCAGTTTTTGCCGCTGATTTGGCCCCTTTTAAAATACAATTTTTTCAAACAAACAATCAAAGCACTTTTTTGCAAATGACGTCAGCTTTGCCTCACCGAAGTTTTTATATTTAAACTGGTCGGGGAAAATGAAAGAAAAAATATTTAATATTCACAGATGAAAGTTTAGTCCTTATGAAG
>NW_024873320.1:0-1991 GCF_018340385.1 Cyprinus carpio | reverse complement strand
GCCCCCCCCCCCAGTGGGAGCCTGTAAGTCTTATTTTGGGAGTAGGTTTGGCTCCTCTCGCTTAAGAGAGTCATTCTGCTGAGGCCCCCGCTCATCAGAGCTCAAGGTCAGCTTGAGTAGGTTTGGCTCTCTCGCTTAAGAGAGTCTTTGCTGAGGCCTCCGTCCCGAGCTCAGCTAGATGGAATCAATGGTTCGGCCCTTGTGAGGCGTTTGATAAACAGTCTTATGTTGAGTAGGTTTGGCCTCCTCTCGCGTAAGAGAGTCATTCTGCTGAGGCCTCCACTCACCTGAGTCAAACAGCTAGATTTGGGAAATCAAGTGTTGGCCCTTGTGGGCCCGCCTTGATAGACAGGTTTATGTGGGTAGGTTTGGCCTCCTCTCGCTTAAGAGAGTCATTCTGCTGAGGCCCCCGCTCATCAGAGCTCAAGTTAGGTTAAGTAGGTTTGGCCTCCTCTCGCTTGAGAGAGTCTCTGTGGGCCTCGTCATCAGAGCCAGTTAGGTTGAGTAGGTTGGCTTCCTCTCGCTTTGAGAGTCAATCTGTGAGGCTCGCTCACCTGAGTCCAGCTAGGGACTGGGGAATCAAGTGTTCGGCCTTTTGAGGCGCCTTGATACACAGTCTTTATGTTGGGTAGGTTTGGGCCTCTCTCACTTTAGAGGCATTCGCTGAGGCCTACGCTCATCAGAGTCCGTTAGGTTTGAGTATGGTTTGGCTTCCCTCGCTTAGAAGGAAATCTGCTGAGGCCGCTCCCTGAGTCCAGTAGACTTGAATCACGTGTTCGGCCTCTGTGAGCGCCTTGATAAACAGTCTTATGTCGGTAGGTTTGGCTTCTCTCGCTTAAGAGAGTCATTATCTGAGGCCTCCGCCATCTAAGCTTAGTTAGTTTAAATCAAGTGTTCGGTCCCTCTTTGAGGCCGCCTTGATAAAACAGCCTTCTGTTGAGTAGGTTTGGCCTCTTCTTCGCTTAAGAAGAGTCGTTCTGCTGAAGGCCTCCCACACCTCTGAGCTCCAGCTAGAACTTTGGATCAAGTGTTCGGCCCTCTGTGAGGCCGCCTTGATAGACAGTTTTTATGTTGGGTAGGTTTGGCCTCCTCTCACTTCAGAGAGTCATTCTGCTGAGGTCCTCCGCTCAATCAGCGCTCCAGTTTTAGGTTGAGCAGGTTTGGCTTCCTCTCGCTTAGGGGGGGGGAGAGTCAATCTGCTGAGGCCCGCTCCGCTCACCTGAGCTCCAGCTAGACTTGGAAATCAAGGGTTCGGCCCCCCCTCTGTGAGGCTGCCTTGATAAACAGTCTTTATGTTCGAGTAGGTTTTGGCCTCCTCTCGCTTAGGAGTCATTCTGCTGGAGGGCCTCCGCTCATCAGAGCTCCAGTTAGGTTGAGGCCAGGTTTGGCTTCCTCTCGCTTAGAGAGTTCTTTCTGGCTGAGGCCTCCGCTCTATAAGCTCTAGTTGTTGTAATCAAGTGTCGGCCCTTTGAGGCGCTTGATAAACATCTTATGTTGAGTAGGTTGGCCGCCTTCATGTAAGAGAGTCGTTCTGCTGAACGCCTCCACTCTCCAGAGCTCGCATAGGCAGTTAAAGGTTGCAGAATTTTCCTCTGAGCCTTACTAAGTGTATAGTGTTGCGTGTAGCCAGGTCTCCTTTCGTTCGAGAGTTGTTTTGCTTGACCTCCACTATGGAGCTCCAGAAGTTGGTGGGTGAGTAGTCTATGACGTTACTTTGAGTTGCTCAGGGAATCCAGTTGTTTGAGCTCGTCCCTCAGCATGGCAGGCGTTGAGATATCGTTCCCAGAGCGCCCTCTAGGGAAGCAGCGTGGAGTTTCCCTTTCGACAAGGGAACGTCTCAGGTTCACAATGTAACCAGGTTCCCTGAGACTAGGGAACGAGATCTGCGTCTCTCGGCCATTGCTTCCGTACAACTCCCGTTCCTTCAGACAAAGAGAGTGGTGATGTGTTCCAACGGTTGCTTTTTATACCGCAGTCGCATTATTGTTACG
>NW_024873319.1:0-30609 GCF_018340385.1 Cyprinus carpio | reverse complement strand
CATTCCCTGCCTTTGTCTCCGCGTTTTTATTAAAAAAACATACTCTGTAATATAAGATAACTATATTAGCATTCACACCAATGGATGATAATGTTCTGTTTTTTTTATAAATTCATTAAATGCTCCAAGCTCTTTAATGCCCGGGAAAATGGATTCTGGTTTGGGCCCTGCCAAATGTTTCTGTCATATCGTTTGTTTTAAAATGTTCAAATTCTTAAACTTTTTCTGGGTTAAAAAAAAAAGAAAAAAATGTGATTTCAAAAAATTTAAAGTATATAATATACCAGCATCATAAAAAAAGAAAGAGGATGCACAGTGCTAAACAAAGTGAGAAACCCCCCATTTTTGGGTAGCTGTCAAATTCCCGAAATACATTCATTTAATACTAAAATACCTATTTATAAACAGCAGACAAAGAAACACTAGTTTCAAAAAAACGCTTTGTTGTAAAAAAATTCATCACCTGCCATCTCAGTATTTAAGCTATCACAGATAATTCAAGCTTTCTGGCTTTTTAAAAAAATAACCTAAAGATCTAATAAAAAGCGTAGAAAATGTCAGATTTAAAAAGGTAAAAAGCGGCCACATAAACTGGAGGTCAAAAAAAAAAACCTCAAAAATGGATGTTTGTTTTTCAAAAATACCCCTCAAAATTGGGGGGCAGAAATTTTTTAAACTGATCGATTTCAAGCAGCTGCTAAAGGTGGAGGGAGAGAGAGGAGAGAGAGAGGAAGAGAGAATAAATCTCAGGCACAGAGCTTTTTTTCTTTTATAATTCTATATTGAAGAGTAATATCATTTTCCATATAAAATGTGGGGAAAGCGCTTGAAATTTATGAAAACAGTGTGATAGCATTGATTTCTTACAAAGAAGCTGGTGCGTTAGTAAAATGACAAACTGTGAATCTCAAAGGACTATTTTGATGGGTGCTACGGACATGACCTGTAGACCTATTCAACAACACCATGAGATTGCTTTCTCACAAGGTAATTGAAAAATGCTTGACTCTGAGTGGAGTCTATATAATATTACATGCACAGCTCTCAGGAATATTTGGATCTGATTGGTCAGTCACAGCTTAATGCTGTCATGAGTGCTAAACTACATATCACGTGGAGGAAAACACAGAGATCTATGGGGGGGGGGGGGTTAATATTCCTGTAATTTGGTAGTAGAGCATTTCAATATGAGACTCACATATCTTCTTGTCGACATCGCACCGGCAATATCTACCTCATTAGCGGGGTTCCATCGAAGTTGTGTATGCGCACCACCCCCCAGAGACGCGCTACCCCCCACAAATGTGCACTATGCCAAAAACATCGCAGACCGCCCGCATCACAAGCCCAGGTTCACAAACCAACCCTGCACCCCACAAGCTCCACATAGAGAACAAAATCTCACTTTCTGATAAACTGGCACAATAAATACTAAGAAAAGAGGAAAAATATAATAATGTTCATACTTGCGCCCTCAGAGCGAGCAGGCAGACGAAAACACAGTGAATGAGGGGTCATTGCTTTTGGATGTTGCTGTTTGGGACGCCAGAGTTCGTGTAATGAACATCGCTTCATGGTGTCCTAGGCTACACCTTTCTACAGACATACTTTGATTACAGACTTCTTTGCACTTGACCATTTCAATATGACCATAACAAAACATTCAGATGCTTGTGGAACACAAAAAAAATTTGTGGGGGAGAATCGGTGGGGTTCCGCGGGTTAGTCAGGGTTTCCGTTTCATAGCGCAAAGTACATGACTTTTTTTGATGCGCTTGCAGGAGTTTATTCGCGATTTTTTTTACTCCAATTATTCACATCAACCTTTTTTCGAAAGTCAAAAACCTAACCTCAAGTTTGGGGGTCTGTACGCTTTTTGTGGATGTGTGCAATATAAATGTGTACTGTACTGTAAGCCATACCGCATTTTTATTTGAGTGTGAATATTATAGGCTGAATGAGTTTTATAGTTGACAGTAAGGCAGCATAGTTGATTTTTTTTCCACCAGACGAGATTTTTTTCCTTAAGAAAACACCCCCGGCTAGTCTGGCGTATTTTACAACTGAATCAATATCAAATCACAAGTGTCTTTATAGTACGCAGGCGATGGGGGGGACTGTGAAACTAGTATTTTTGCCCAGGCGCTGTATCCGGACCGTGAAAAACATGCTGCGTTTACAACCCCTATCTATACAACATACACTAATACAGTTATTCACCATTTCATTTTAGGAATCTTTTTTAGGTGTTTAATTGTGTGCCCTCGCATAAACAATTACAAGGTTACAGCTGCTAATTTCACACAAAATTTGGGTGTGAAATGACACAGCAAAAACTATTAGTGAAACAAATCAGGGATAGGATCAGCTCTACCCTTGCCTGATCTGTTACGAATTGAAATATTTCACAACCCCATCAAGAAGAAACTCACAGGACCCCAACAGTCCTCCTAACCAGAGTAGAAATGATGCCAGAATCCTTTACAAAAAAGATAAACACCCAGCTGGAGGGGGTTAAGAGGGAAAGGACACCAGAGGAGATGGAGAGAAACCATCTCATTGTGCAAGCATGTACGCGAAGACCTCCACCCTCAGTGGCGGTGCATCATCTTGTCAATACTGTCAGGCAGTCTGAAAGAGGAAAAAGTGAGAAGAAACTAAACAAACATGACAATGTACGTGTTTATTTCCATGGTTGGTGTTGTCAGCGAGTTTGAGTGTAAAGTGCCAGCTTTGCGCTAGTGCTTCTGCAGAGTGGGTGTTCAGCTCGAGAGGTGAGTGTTAATGCCACTAAATGGCACAGAACGGGCAGACTCAGCACTGAGGCCACACACCAGAACAGCAGCACTGGAAGACACTGCCACGACAGCATGCTGCTATGAGCAAGTATTTATGGAGGCACGGGGACAAAAAGAGCAAAGAGAGACATCGGGAAAAAGCCTTGACAAAGGACAGAGCTAAGTCAAGTATACAGTGACGGGAGTCTCTTAAGACTATTGTCAAAGAAAGAAATTCTCCTGGCCTACAACTGCCTTCCCAAAACAAAAGAAATAGTCCCAAAGAAATCAGGTGTGTTATAAATAAATCAATACTGTTAAAAGGACAGTAAGGGTAGTTGCACCCAAAAATAAAAATCAAATAAAAAGGATACAATAAGCACCATAAAAAAAATCAACCTGTGTGCTATTCAAAAATCTTCTGGAAGCTGGGGTATTCAATTCATTATTCATTGAAAAGTCTCTGATCATTAGGTCTCAGTGTAGTTCATGAGAGAGAAGTAACAATGCTATTTCAGTGAATTGGGATGATTTCGGGTTCATCAAGCCAGTCTGAATCACACTGATCCAGTTCAGTTCAACTGACTCAGTGATCCCGTCACAAATGGTTAACAATTCACCAGTGAAGAAAAAATTGACCTCAATATTTGGTTCTCCTAAAAAAAAATTGTTTGGCCTTCACAAAACAATATAGTGCAAGCTCCAGCATGGACAACTTTGGTTGAAAGAGTGAATGCTTCAGTCTTAATTGTAATTTAACAGAAAAAGTGACTAAAATTGTAATAAATGCGCATTAATTAAATTAAATATTAAAATTATACATTTATATTATTTACTATATTGTCATGAACATAATGTAATTATAATGTAATTTTAATGGAAAGTGACTACAATTAAATAGTAGTTAGATAATTTAATTGAATATAAACATATTAACATTTAATATATTTGTCATGAACAATATCACTGTATAAGTCCACTAATAGTAAATCACTTCAACAGTTAATAAGGGAATATTACATATTATTACTCATATATTTTTGTAAATATATTGTCATGAAAATAATGTCAAGGGAAAAAGCTTGACTTTGTAAATGCAAAAGTTTGTTTGTTGCTGTTTGTGTGTTTGTTTTTACATTCTAGGGGTGTAACTATGGCAATCCCCCATTTGCTTAGAGTAATCTTTCTAATATTTGTATCAGCCGAGGGAAATAAGAGACCTTGAAAATACAGTCCTGTGCAAGTTAGCGAAAACTCTTCCAGTTTTGAATCGCACACTCCATTCAGGTCACTGCACAATCATGGCAGACCTCCATCCCGTCAACCTGATTCAGACACATGACTCCACGATTTTCAGAACAAATAAAGGCACAAAAACTGTTACTGAGGTGGACCTTTTCATAAGGTACACGTTTGTACCTTTTTAGGAGAAGTACCAATGCTACACTTTAGGTACTACTATGTACCTTTTTCAGGGGGGGGGGGGTTAACCCAATATGAGCTCTTTAGGTAACAACACCCCCGCGCCCTGCTTGGCCACTCTCAGCCTGACCACACACCCCCGGTACACATGCCCAGCCAGTGAACGTTTTTTGTACCTTCCTTTTTCTGAGAGTGCCATGAACATGTGTGGCGACTACCTACAGAAGGCAAAAAACTACATCTGAATCAAAGGATTTTTCATCAAAGCTGACGCTTTATCTTCCCACAATAGCCCACTTTTCTCGACAAAACCGCCTGTTTACGCAAGCAAGAACCTGCAAAGTGCAAAACGGTTTTAATTCGAAAAAGTCCACGCACCAGAATCATAAAGCCCCTGGGCAGGGGTACCTAAACCCCATTGAACCGGCCAAGAAGCACAGAGCTCATCAAATCACCAACTTCCGCGACATCCGCCGATTCCTATCACAGACACCAACAACGACCCCCATAACACAACGAGACGCTGGGGTGGGCTACATGAACGAAAGCACCTCCCCAGCCCCCTGCCTCTCTCAATTACACGAGCAGGACAGAAAAAGACTTGAGAGAGATCAATAAAATGAGCGGGGCCCATAGGAGCATGAGTCTGGCTGTGGACTCAGAAAACTAGGCATCCTGTCTACACGAGCGCTGCACAAAGAGAGATAGAGAGGGCAATCTTGTGACAAAACGACTAATATATACCCACCAGAGCCAGCAAAGAGCTTAAAACCTAGGAGCGGGCGCCCCAAGAATGATGGGGTCAGGTATCTGTGGTGATCAGACAGAACCCCCCCTGCAAGACGGGTCTACGTGAGGGACGTCGGCAATGGATCCGCGAACCGGCCTGATGATGAGCAGACATGGTTGTCTAAGTACGGTGGAGTAAAAGACATACTCCTTACGGGTGCTGGCTTTTACTTACAGGCAGCGGACTAGTTGCTCAACACTCCAACTCCAGCGCCTCGTCTATTCAAAGGAATGCCAGAGAGCAGATGTTGATCAATATCGGTTTGACAGCTCGAGCGCCGGGGGTGGGAGGAAAGCAGGCAACGCACACAGTCCCGCAAGACAAAGCTATCCTCATACCTAACAAAGTCAGGAATAGCTTCCAGAGTACATTCTTCAAACCTCTTTTCTCGTGGCCTTGGCAGGCTGCAGGAGGACGACGCTTTGAGGTGTTTTAGGTTCCAAGCATTGATTAAAAGGTTTACCCAGGCTGACAGCACCACACCACCCAGTCAATGTGGCCCCACCCGAGGGCACTTCTTCCATTACACCAGTCTTCTGGGGAATGGAATTCAGCGACATTATGTGAAAAAAACCCACACATTAGTTGTGTTTCCAAGGTATTTACATATTACAGTATCCATATAGGTTCTCATTGTGAATGGCAAAGAATATGCAATTAAACTGAAGGCTTTAAATTTCATGCTGGCTTCAGAAGGATAGTTTTTTTACTAGCTGGAATACGAAATAAGTTGCCGCTATCCTCTTGAATTGCTAACGGGTAAAAGTACTACATTTTTCAGCAGTTACAGTAGTTCAGCTATTTTCTCACAAGTCTAACTTTTTTTCAGTACTACTACTTTTATCCAGCAGTGTTCATTGCACGAATCACAATTCTAATGCTAATGTTTTTAGAGCATCTGAAGGGGGCATAATCAAATGCACTACTTCAATGGTCCATTCTTACATGACTCTCCAGCCAACATATATGAAGCATTGAAAAATACTATATGAAGATTGCAAGCCAAATTCATATGCTAGTAAATCAGTTTATTCAAATGGTTTATGTAAATTAAAAAGCCCCCCCCCCCCTCCCCGATACGCCCCCCCTAGTTTATCCAAAGCGACTTACACTGTATTCACGGCATACGTTTTTTATACAGCATTTCATTTATCTCCTGGATATCGAACCCAAGACATTAGCATTTATAGCACTATAATCTGATGTGATTCGTCAATTTGAGGATACTTAGGTGCATCCAAAATTGCATGCTGAGCATGAAGTACAGGCAGCAGTAAGAATTACATCTGGATGTACTACATTTTGCATTGTTGACTTTGTCATGTTGACCCTTCCCTCATGGTATATCGTAAAGTGTCTATCAAATGCACACTTCAGAATCTAGCCAGTAGTACATCATCCGGGTACTTTTCACAAATACTATAAAATTTGAAATATTATTCCCTTTCAAAATACTTTTTTTCCATCTGTTACATTAGGAAAGTAAAAGACCCTCAACTTTTATATAAATTGTATTGTTGTTTTGAAAAACAATTGTGTTTGATAACTAAATTTATCAAACACTGGATATCCAGCTATTTTGTCTAACTACTTTAAAAAAAAAAGCATTCCAGTCAAAAGCATCTCCAACAACCACCAAACCTGGATATGGGTCTAGGAATATTGCAGACACACCAGCACTTCACTCAGATCACGTTTTCTTGTCAGATTTCAAACATAGCGATCAGCTGATGTGAATGAAGCACGATTTCCCCATTTTACCTCCCATTTTGGCCTTTTGTTTGTCATGATCTCCATTAAATAATTCGGTATGCAAAGTGGAGAAATCAGAGAAACAAAGTAGGAGCAATTAGAACCGTAACACTCCACATCACCAAACCTCATGGTTACCAAATAGTGACCAAAAGTTGAAACTTTATTGTAATACTTGATTGGTTCAAACCCAAAACTTAAATATGAAGCAATAGTAATGCTTGTACTTAGAAAGCACCATTAAAAAGCACAATGTCATGATAATTCCAGAATCAAATGAAAACTGAGGCAGCAGTACCTACAGTATAAATGCAAATAGACTCAAATTAGCAGCTCTCTTACCAGTTTTGAAACTCAAAGACACCAGACATAAACTGTTTAACCACTAGTGCTGCTCATCAGGTTAAGGGAATGATATAAATTGTGAATTCAGGAGCTTATTGCAGTATCCTGGTACTCCTTAGGCGAGAGGGAAAATAAGACTCTAGTTAGATTCAATAAGTCTCCCTAATGGCAAATTTAGTATATATACTATATCGGTTTTAGTGACAGACTGACATTTGACCATTGCTATGATTAAACATGTTCACATCGCATGTTACATTTTTTGCATTTGGCAAGATGCTTTTTATCCAAAGCGATTTACACACTGCATTCAAAGTAAATCAACCCCGTATATTTTTTTTTTAACTATGTCATTGACGCGCGAGAATCAAACCCATGAAACCTTGGTTTTGTTGGGACGTTTTTGTGGTTGATACTTTTGCTGTATCAACCACAGTCACTATTGCACAGTTCCTCAATTGGGGCCGAAACTTATTTACCCTTTTAATATGTCTCACTTTAAAGGAGCCATGTGTAATGTTTGGCAAAAAAATCAAGTCATACTCACATCCATACCAGAGGGGCAGTAAGTTAGCCTCAATAAAGTGAATTGGTCTACGTAGGTAACAAACGAGGGAAACGCATAGTTCTCCTATGCTCGGCACCTAACCTTCACAACAACAACCATAGAGCTACCCCATCGGCCTTTCCTAAGGCCTTTTGCATCCAGAGGACGTGGGTAGAGGTCAACGTGATTTTGAAACATGGCATCTTCAAGCTACTCCCCTTCACCCTTTCCAGAGGTGAATATCTGTTCATATTACGTTTTGTGTGGTATCATATCCATTATGAGTTGTGATATACACATTATTTGAATTAAACTTAATTTGACAGGACAGCATTCTGCTCAAAACATCATTGGTCAATCGACAGCTGAGTGTTGAAAAGCTGAGGGGGGGGAGCTAGATGCCAACCCAAGGTAACCAGAGCTGCCAAACTCTCAAGCATTCACGCCGTGAGACACGCAAGGTTTGACTATTAATCACACCCTTTCAAGAAACTTGAATGTGACCGCTTCGAATCTCATCTCTTACGTGCTAGAGGTTCATTATCATGGCTCGATAGCATTTTGAGATCAGCTTGGTATCTCGTCTCACGGGGGGGGTAAACTTGATATAGCTAGCACGGATTCATCGATACGAGGACATTCGACCAACCGTAAGAATTCCTAGACAAGCATTGGCTGAAACCGGTGAAACATAGTCGGAACTAGTTAAAGAAATCAAAGAAAGCTAATTATCAAACGCAGAAACGGTAGCAAGTAGCTAACAAAGAAACTCGTCTAGCGAAAATGCAAGCGCGTGAGACTACCATGAGCAAACTTGCTGTAGAAACTGTGCCAACAATATAAAAACAAACTTCTAGCGAAAACTAATACAGCATCTTATTTACCAATCCAAAAGAAATGTTGCAAGTTCGGGAAGGCGAAGCTCATTTCTTTCAAGTCCATTCAGTTGGTCTCCAGTATGCGATGGGAAAGGCAGTGCCCGAATCTGTTTTACTCTGGTTATCGGCTCCTTTACTCTTATCGGATTGTGATTTGTGATGATTACCGAGCGCGGTTGCTTGCTTGACATCAGGTTCAAGTACGCCCACAAGACCGTGCGAGTAGTTATTCGTGTGTATTGCAGGTTGGATGGTGGTTTATGTTGCCCGCATACCGCTTCCCATGGCCGAAAACTGGTATTACGACACCTGTACGGGCCGTTGGCTAGTAATGCAATGCTAAATTAAGGTTGATATCTCTGCAGCACATATAAAATTGACATTTTTTTTTTAATGACATTCATCGCCCTTAATTTCTTCTCATTCTTTTTGATGCGTTGTAGGTCATTCTTTTTGGATATTTTTACCTACAATTTTACACAGCGGCCCCTTTAAATTTGTGACAGGTTATATAATAAACATATTCAATTCAAACCTCCAATTTCCACCAAATTATGTTTTCAGTGGAACACCCCCCCCCCCCCACCTTTACCAATACCAAAATGGCAATTGCACTGGGAATCCGGCCAATTATTCTCAGTTTGAAAAGCTCTGATCTATTGGAGAGGTGGACTGAGTCACCACTAGTGGTCCGCTGGATGGTGTATGGCGTGCAGGGAGGCTGATCCTGACCGGTAACAGGATGGGTAATTAGGTTGGAAGTCTGAGCCTTGCAGGAAAGGGACCCCCAACCTTCCCCAGCTAGGGACTTTCTCTCAGTTCCTACTAAAATTAGAGCGAGACCAAAATGGCAAGGCCACAACAACCGCAGGAGGGTCAAAAACCTGAGACAGAGACGAAGAAGAAGAAGAAAAGAAAACGGCAGGTGGCATGGCAGGAGAGAATGAGCAAGCGAGTAGTGGAATTACTAAGACTTGTGGAGAGTGACGAAGAGAGGGAAGGCAGAGACCCCAGGCCTGCCAGTGGTCAAACGTTGTGACTAAACACACTAGGGACGTTGTGGGAAGCCTACGGGCTTGGTAAAGCACACACTTCCCCCACCCCACACCTCCTTTCAAGGCAACTATTTACATATAAAATTGATTTATATCGAGCCCTAAATTGCTTCCGAGCGGATTCGCTCCAGTGGAAGCGGCAGGAGAGGGGTTTTGGCAGTCAAGTGCGGAGCTAATTGAGGACCAGGGTCCATCCATGTGAAAACAGGAAAGAAGAGAAACAGCATGCGCGGACATGTCAAACGAAAGGACCGCCATTTGGGTGGACCTGCTGACAGGGGACCGTTGGATTTACACTAGATTCCCAACAAGAACCCGATCTTTAAAAGGGTGCATTACGAGGTGTAGCTTGACGCGAGGTGGAATTTTGCGTTGGAAATACTAACGATAAAAAGAAGAAAACTGCATCAACTGCCAACTACTTTCACACTATGTGGAAGAACCGCTCCTAAGGCTTTGCTGACCATTCAGTCTCACTCAGCAGCGAACATATTGGCAGCCAGACCAGTAAAGAGGAAGGATGAGAGCGGGCGGGATCTTGTGACCGTCGACGTGGGTTGTAGGTCACAATGAGAAACAGTTTTCCTTTTTAGTCGTTTAACTTTGCCAAATATGGTTCTGGAAACCACAAGGATGGAAGTAATTACTCATCTATAAATACATTGAAGACTAAAAAGCTAAGGTTCTCTCAGGCAAAACACCATGAGTTTATCACCAAAAAAGGTGGCACAGAAGCACTTCTGAACGTGGATATTTTGGTATCTGTATGCAGACGGTTTTATGCTGATCTGAGTCTGAAGAGGCCATTAATGCATTTACACAGCTTATTACACACTGTATACTTTGATACAAGGGCTGTGGAGGTAAGATTGGAGAAGCATGGTAATTTAGTCTGGAATTTATGTGCCAATGTGCATCTTATACTGAATTTGGCCTGTGTAAAAGACACCCTTAAAAAGGATGATACTTTCTATACAACTTAATTGCTTGTTGAGCACAGCCAAAGGGCAGACCGGCCGCCCATTCCCTTGCCAACGACTGAGTAGCACCCTGCAATGTCTGCATGAATCCTCATCTGTTGCACCAGATACCTGAGCACACTCTCATTAAACACACCATTCCATTAAAAGCACCACAATTGCGTCAACCAAGGACCCTGTCTTACAATCAATGGTTTGAGCTCTAAACATCATTTTCTAGGAGGCCCCGGCTTATCCTCGTTGTGCGCATTATGAAAAGTACAACAAGACTTAATTTATTCATGAGAGCCGGAATGATTAATGTCTTATTCACCCTCATTAGGTTTCAAAACATGCTCAGCACCGCAGCACACCAGCAGGACAAGCACGCTTATTACACAGATTGTCTGAATGTGGCTTGCACTCTTACAACAATGGAAAGTCTATGGGAAATCCTGTACAACAGCTTGCCATCATGGACATGCCACTTTCAAATGGATTTTCTGCTGATCTTACAAATCTGAGGTATTAAGCCAGTATGTTTTTTTCTGTGGAAAACCTGACAGGCAACCGATGCCTATTCATTATAAACTATATTCAACAGGAAATGTTCTTTTAATTCTGAAAGTTCTTCCAAACCCTCCGACAATTGCCATCATAAAAGGGGACAGTCCATTTGTAGTGGTGTCCAAATCATTGTGGACATTATCAAGCGCACTCCATTCAATCCCACAATGCACCATATTTTATCAATTAGCTGATAGAGAACACCCATTTTGAACTCTGGTTCATATCACCAGACAATTGGCATCTGTTTCAGCACTTCTGCCAAAAAACTAGCGTGTCAAATTCAAGGGACTATATTAGTGGAGTAATCTATAGATAAATTTGATAATGGGGTAGAGGGGCTGGTTTTGGATTACAGCCACCACCTTCTGCTAAGGTCCATTTCACAACCTGCTTCAAACACTGCCTGTGATTTTCAAGTGATCCTGAAGACCTTAATTTGCTGAGTTCAGGTGTGTGTGATAGGGTGGTTTCAGACCTGTGCTTTGAATACAAATGCGTAAAATTTTTCAAGGGAAGTCAAGTTACAGAACCACTTTAAAAACACGGGTCGTTGATTGGGTGGCATGCTTCTTTCTTATAACACACTATTTTTAATATATCTACACCGGATCGTACTGTACTGTTGAACCTTTTTCCAGTTAATGTCCACTGTTTAAGTCACAGTCTGAAACCCTGAGGAGAAGCCATCAAGAGACATGAAGACAAAGCTTTGAAAGAGGACACATAAGAGCCACTTCATGGATTTATTTTTTATTTTTGACACAGCCAAACCAGGTAAAAAAATGATGTGAATTTACGTATTCTCTTTGTAGTTCAGTATCATAATATGCAAGGCTGAGTGTGTGTTGCTCTGGTTGCACCAACTTCAACACAAGTTTTGAATGACTTTCAAATGTAAAGAAAAATTCTGAAAAAGTCAACTGAATGGTTTCTCTGACCCCACAGGTTTAGTTTGCTTCTACTGAGATAAGGCCAATACAACTAGGCATCTTTAGTAAGCTCAAATTACAGTTTAGCTGAATTGTAAATACAGGCTCATCAATCGCTTTGGGAAAAACAAAAGCAATACAGACTACCTGGCATTTTGGTATTGTCATCACTAATCCCAAGCAATTCCCATTGTTTCCCGAGCATTGTGTTAATGTGCGTCTGCTTATGTGGATGTTGGAAAAACATGGCAATGGAAATGTTACTTCAGTGGAAAACAAGGTGGAGGTGTCCAACTCTCAGTCCTGGAGGGCTACGCGATTACTCAAAGCCAGATCCACCAATGGATGGATTCAATTCATTTCATCACAGCACATGGAGAGAGAGAGAACCCTTTAGTGAGGCTAGATATTACCAGCTTTTCACACTGAAGGGACGGTGGCCAGCAGCCATGGAGCTCCAGGAGTGTGAGCCAGAAAACAGTCACAACTCCCTCCCCCGTGCACTCAAAACCCGGACTCCCTGGAGTGTGTACTGTTTAGGTGTGAAACTAGCAAAAATAGCATGCTAGGTTAAGACAGACAGTCAGTGGTTTGTTGAGCGTTTCATTTGCATTCCGCAAAAGCCATGCTTCCTGTTTTCAGCAGCACAAGGTGTTAAGAGGAAAGAGCCTGCAAGCCACAATGCCCCGACTTGAGACCACCACACATTCCGTGCACCACTTACACCAGAGGGCATTTCCCCGGCAGCTGTAAGCCAGTACACTGTCTGACATAAATAGATATGACCATGTAAACAAAGACCAATTTAAGTGCACACTGGGGGGTTTGAATATTTCCTCCGTGCTAAGACTAGTTTCTCTGACCCCTAGTATCTGTCTGGGAAATGAACTAAATATTTCCATTATCTGCTTTTGTCGATTTCTCATTACGGTGTGCAAGCCTGCCTAAAGGATCGGTCCACCACCTACCCCACACAAACCATTTCCAATTGCATTCGATGGCACTTGAGCGGGGGCATACTGCTTATTAAAAATCTGTGCCGAGGACTGATTTGTCTCTAATGCAATAAGGCAATAGTCCTGTTAGCCAGTCGGCAACCAGTGGCGGCTCCACGGGGGGACCGGACAACACACTGTCGAGCGGATGGTAATGGTTCAAAATGACAGGCTCAAATCCAATGTGCACTGGGAGGGAGGGAGGGAAGGAGCCAAAGATGGAAGCACAGGCAATGTACACTAACTAGTGACACACAATACAGCGAGGATTATTAGAAAAGCAGAAATTTATGGAATCGCGCGTCAATTTATAGGCAAGAAAACACCTTTATCCAGAACGGTAAAAAACATTAGAGCTCCACCAGCATAAACCCATTCAAAACACATCTACTCCAAAAGCACGATGTTGAAAATTACTATGGCAATTAAATGGACAAAAGTCTGTGCAAAGAGAATAGGGGCTGGACAGCTCTAATTAGCTATGTACGTTCCTAACCGAGCAAGGAAGACATGCATTGTCTTGCAGAATATATTAAGCACTGAGTAAGTATTGTCTGAAGAAGACGTACTGGAGAGCCCTGGACCAGAAATTTTTTGAGCTTGTTAAAATAATTTCATAGCCAACAATGAAACAGAAGTAGTCCATTAAAGTAAAGTGGTTGCTTAGAAAGCACTGGATGAGGTGAACAGGAGAAAAGAGAAACTTTCAGACACACGAGGAAAATAACCTGCATTACAACTGGAGAGCCAATATAAACACCACCAAGAAATCCTCAAGACTTTTCAGCATTAACCCATTAAGAGGTTGCTGGTTCAAACTTAGTGCGACAGGACCAGCGATTTCTGCCATTCCACCCAGTTCAGAAGCTGTTCGGTCCAGACCCTGTCCACAAGACGGTTCCTTAAAGGCGAGGTGGTGTTCAGAAAAGTAAGATGGTTCGTACACTGCAAACAACACACTTGTCTGTTCCTGTTAGAAGAATAGCAAGTCAGAGGCAGCAAAGCAAAGCAAGAGAGAGGAGCACACCCAACTTGACCGACATTTTGAAAGTCATCTTCTCAATGATGAGTCCCATTCATCACAGTAAGTCACTGGAGCTTACCAGGCTAAATTACAGTAGCTGAGTATACAGTGTAACCGGGAAAGCAAGCCAATAGGGCAGTTCAACTTGGTGCATTTACGTGCTCTTGCAGAACATTGCGATTGGAAAGCTTGACTCCTCAGAAATAGATGGATGAAAATCAGAGTACAAACAAAAAAGTAACAACTTTTTAATGCACAGCATTGATGTGTTTAAGTGGAAAAAGATAACTGACCTGAGGAGGGTTGACATTCCAATTAAACTTTGCATTCCAGGATTTCCAGGAATCACAACTGAGGGAGAGAGATCGGTACGAGCAAATAACAAACACTGCCCATGAAACATATCGGTTTGAGGACGCTCATGCAATCTGCCAGGGGGAGTCATGCAACTCAAGCTTCCAGGTAAATCTTTCAGGTGGACCTTTGATTGTTTCACTACGTTAAAACACTTAAATCGCAAAAGAACAAAAAAAACAACAGGAGCGCATTCATACCGATGGATCTAGATTTGACCTGAGTACTTTTAGCATGAGTTGCATTACAGTTCTGCTCTAAAATGTTAGTACAGAAGCTTATTATAGCAAAATCTTTAATGGTATTTGTATATTTTTCAATTTACTTTTATATTTTTTAACGACTGAATTTTTTAAAAATCATTGCACGCTGTTACCAAACAGTTTTAAGTATATAAAGTAACATACTCATTTACAAATTTAGGGTGGGGGTTTTACCTTTACAAGCTGCACTTAAAAAGTTAAACCCGCCCTCTCCTGCCTTTTTGCTAAAAGCAGCCAACGGGGCTTTGCATCAGTCTTGACAAATAGGCCCCTGCATAACTTTAAATTCAAATTTTTTAAGGCGTAATAAATTTCTTTTTTCTGAGTGAGACCAAAAATAAAATGTCATTCAAGAAAAAGTTTAAAAACATACCAAGCATCGAATGCTTTAGTTCTCTCTATAGACATTAGGAAGCGTATCCAGGTTATTTTAAAGAGCACAGGTCTTACCTCTAGGGTCCTTTTTAAGTATAAAAAGAGAGAGAAACATTAAAGGTGCTTTAATTGTCAAACAAAACCCACTTTAAACAGACTAATTTTTTGGGAGTTTATGTCTTTCAAATACATGCATGTTTAAATTTTAAAAATTTGTTTTTTGAAGGGGAAAGGGAAATTTTGGAACCGGGCTTAGAATTTATTAAAAGGCCTTTTCAGATTTATGAAGACAAAGAAAAATAAACCCAGGTTAAAAGTTCATAAAAAACAATCTAGGCTTTGACAACTGCTGAAAAAAACAGGTTTGGGGACAGTTTTTTGGGGTACCTATTTGGGCAAGCTTACACATGTGTCATCTGAATTTTATGGAGGGGGGATAAAAACTACTAAATGGCAGTAAGTACAGAGTTGGATGGGTTGTTGTTTTTTTTCTTGTTTCCTTTTTAAAATGTACAAATAGATTTGGGTTTTTAGCTCAGTTCCCTTTACATAAGAAAGAGATGACATTGTGGAGATTGTTGTCCAAACCTTTAAAGCAGTTTGTGCATGCAGTTTATATAGCATGGTGTCCCCCATGTAACGAAGGTTTGATTTTTTTTTTTTAACATAAGTAGCCAAACTGGGTTATTCAGCAGAACTTTTTGAAAAGTAACATCTAATTTAACAAATAAAGGGATTTGAGGACATTCCCATCTCAACAGCGTCTAATTGGGATATATTCAAAACCCCAAAGATACAAGGAAAAATATTGAGGCCAATCTAATTTACAGTTTTTAAGGCTATTTAAAAAAATGAGGAATAAAAAATGGTTTGTTGGAAAAACCTTTAAAAAGACATTTGCATTTCAGTAATTTATACTCCTTAACAAAAAAAGGGACATACGTTTAGGGTTTTTTTGGGCTATGCTGTATTTAAACGAATTTGAAATGTACCCACATGGGAATCTGCAACTGCCTCAAGCAGAGTTTTTAAAGGTAACACAAATTAAAGTGGCGTCCTGAGACACAAAAAAAGTGGCTGTACAGTTGTTAGGATTTACCTTTCAGCTAAATACTTTTTCCAATCATAGGAACAAATGTTTACCATCGACACTATGCAAAAAAGCAAGGGTGGTATGATCAGAGGAAGAGTCCGGGCAAAAAAACAAACAAAAAAAAAAAAATTATAAAAATTAACCAAAAAAAAAAAAAAAAAAAAAAAAACAGCCATGTTTAACCAAAAAATTCCTTCTAAAGTTTGTGTTTATTCTGAGGCATTCAAATCCCGTTCTGTCAAGTTTCTTTTAAAAAAAGCCCGGGAAAGTAAAAAACGCAACCAAAAAAAACAAACGGCAATTACTTTTGTCGGGTAGCTTAAAGCGTGAGCTGCCATGGGAAACAGTTGTCATGGCGATGCGTTGGGGGATTTTCCAAACTACGCCCAAGATTTAGTATCGTCCTAGGGGTGCTCCTTAAACCAGGCTTATTTGTCTCTGAGGGGGAGTTTTTTCCACCGGCAGCAGAGGGGCTGTGCCCCGTTCCAGTCATTTGAGTTTCCCGGGGACCAAACACACAGTGCAAGTGTATAAGATTAACAGCAAGCAAACTATAGCTTACCAAGGTGTAAATGACCTTCACTAAGTCCCACCTTAAAAACATTACTGACCAAATCTACCTTGGCAAGTGCTCAGGGCAAGACTCAGTTTTTAGTTTGGGTTTCCCAATCTCAAATTTAAGGAAGTTATTCAAAAATAATGTAAAAATGTTTTGGTGAGCACTAATTCAAACATTTTATTCTACTATTTTAATACATCTATGCTATGGATCAAACTATGTGCTGCATCCGAAATGGCGTACTTCCATACTACAGGGTAAGTGAGTATGTCAACAGTATGTGAAAGCTATAGTATGTCCAAATTCCAAAGCATTTGAAATCTATATACCATATGCATACGAACATTAAGTACTTGTTTAAGTCACAAAGTTTCAGACCCAAATATGTACCACTAGACAAGATGTGATTTCAGACGCTTATGCATCAGGCTTATTTCCAAATGTACAGTATAACATTTGTGAGGTCCAGGGTAGGAATACTTCTTAACCACTTGAAATACAGAAAAACTGTTCTGTTCAGTAACACTAGCGTTTTCAAATGTAACACGAGTCCTCATCCTTAAAATAACTATAATAAATGTTTGAAAACATTAGCAACAGCAAACCATTGGATGGGAATTAAATTACCCTATATCAGACAGAAACTAAATCTTCACATAAAACTTTAAAAAGTCAAAACGTGAAAAAAAAAAAAAAAAAACCTTACCGTAGTGTCATATCACCTCTGTGCTCTCTCATTCCGTAGTCATAGTAATTCTGGTTTCTTGAAAAAAAAACAAAAGTAAAGTACACAACCCTGTTTTAAACGAACCAACTCTACCACAAGAGAACCCTGGCCTGAATTTCCTAAAATCACCATACTAAGCCAAGAAATTTGCTTTAAAAAACCGGGATGTTTCAAAAAGCCTCTATAAACCACAAAATACATTATAGCTGTTGTTATAAATTTCTAATATAATTAAAGTTGGTCTTTTGAGGAAAACTTGGATCTCCCAAAGTACTAACAAATGTACTTTAAATTACGGTGTGGCTGACTGTTAGTAGCTGGTCATAGGATTCATACGCCTGCATCTGTGTAGCTCTCATCATACGACTGACGCGGAAGGGGGAAAAAAACAAAACAATCCAATCCCAAGGGCACTCAACATCTTCAAAGCAAATTCGGAAAAAAACAAAATAAAGAAAACATACATAATTTTCGTAGGAATCTTGGTTTGGAGGGTGTGGATGCGGGGCATCCGCTGAGATGCAGGGGCGGCTGGGGACCGGGCGCGCGTGGAACTTGCCTCTCTGGGCGGCTGGGATGATGGTCCACCTCTACATGCAGGAGCTACCCTTGTGGCTCCACCTCGAGGAGGTCCACCACGGCCACTACGTGGGGCATACCACCGTACCCCTGCAAAAGTAAAAAAGTGTTACGGTTTTCTCTGCATTAATTACCAGTTTTAGAATCTGGCATGCAAATCCAGCTCAAAACTAAAAAGAGGTCACAATGAATCTATTAAAAAGATGTTACGCTATAGTGTGGGTACCTGGGTACTCCAGGAGGAGGAAGCCTCCATCGGCCTCTGATGGCGTGGCACTCTCATCGCGGCCTACTGCCTCCAGGTTCCTGACCGCCATTTCGAAACTTCATATCCATGAAATCTGCTCTTGGCAAATCTCATCCATCATGTTGACTGCGAGGTGGGCACAAAGCTCACTAACACAGGAAAACTCTCCCCAAGAACCCAAGGACATGCAAAAATGTGGCTTTCCACACAAAAACAGATTCTAAAAGCGTTGGACACACGTTAACGGTCAGCATGAGAAAACCGAGCTCAGATAAGGCCATTTCCACAGGGCAACCAAGGTTAAAATTCATTTACAGGGAAAACCACACAGGTGTAGTTGAAACCTGTTTCAGTCACTCAGTTTCGCCAAGGAGTGAGATTGCAAACAACCGATTTACAGATTAAAGATTAATCTGCTGCCAAGGGCAAAGCAAGTGGAGTTACAATCACCAATGCAGGCAGTTGGACTTAAACAATGGCCCATTTGAAATTCATAAAATCACTAGAAATATAAACAGGAAAGCTTAGACAACACACAATATTCAGCACTTGACTGCAAGCAATGATCTCTGGGCTGTATTTTTCGCATCTGAGAGCAGATTTCTGAGTACTTACAGGCGGGAACAAAGAAACTTTTTGATCTCCTACATTGGCAGGAGCCATGCGCAAGTAATGCCTACAGGAACAGGAGCAAAACACCTCAATAAACACATGAAGCTCCATGGACAAGTGTGCATTATTTTGGTTCAACACCCTGTCCTCACGACCCTCTCCTGAAAAACACAAAAAGTAGATCATGAGAGATAGTTTACCCTTAGTTTGTCAATTAAACCTTCATTCTCACAGCAAGATAACCAGAAACGGAACATGATGATCTAAGGAGCCTAGAAAACATTCCTTTTAGTCCTTTTTTTAGCAGCTACCTTAAAAATCCAGCAACAAAAGTGAGGGGCCCATGGTAAAAGGTTTGTTCTTGCAAACAATCCATTTCAAAACTTAGGCAATGATCGAAACATTACCTTGGTTTTGTCCCTCATGGCTCCTGTTCCCCAGACACAGAGACTCTTAGCGCCCAGTCTTCCTTCCTGCAGTCTCCTTGATTGTGTCCCCTGCGGTCCGATGATCTTCCCAACAAAGTTAACCTGCACACAAGCAACAGAAAATTAAATTATTAAACCCCACAGCGTTTTGAAGACAATCAAAAGCACCTTCACTCGAGCCCTGACTAAACTTGTTGCAAGGATTCCAAACTTGCTCGTTTTGAGCTTCCAGAAAAGAGAAAAGATTAAATGGAATGAAAAGTTCAACGGCCAAGAGTGTTTGGCCACACGCTCAACAACAAATACATGGGTGAACGTTAGACGGTCTGGGAAGAGCATAGATGAGGACATTCAGGACAAAATGGAGGAAAAAAAATAAAAATAAAATCACACTCAGGCGAGACTAACAAAATAAAACCGCGTTTTCCTAGTAGGAACACCAAAGAGAATAGTGCCACTCAAAAAGAAAAAAAAAAAAGCAAAGAGGTAAAATCTAAACTTTAAAAATCAAAAAGTAACCCACGGAAGGTGAGAAAACTAAAAGTCTGCTTGGGGAAGACATTTGTGTTGCAGCTGACAGCTGTTATCAAGTCATAAGCAAAGATCTAACACACTGTGTTGCCTCTAAGAGATACAGTGACAACACACAGACCGAAACTCTGAAGATGCACATCCTCAGGACAAACCCATTTTCAATCTTAACTACGCAAAAGCGTAAGATAACAAGCCGTTATTACAAGAGAAACAACACTTTCAATTGGACTTGAGCGGCATAAATCCGTCATGCAGAACGTGCATACCAATCTGCCCTCCAAGTAATAGGTAAAAAAAACAAAAAAAAAAAAACAAAGACGCGCAAGATTTGTTCTGGCGAGAGGTGGAGCAAAATGCAATGTTAAAATCAGTAGTCTCAAAACTGATCTGGCACGCAAACTTTAGCGAAATAAACATGCAAGGTCAAAGAAATACACTGCTATGCTCACAAACCAGCAGAGGAGCCTCACTCAAATATGGTCTGATAGCATCTGGCAGGTACGACGCTATCACAGGACGCACACAAAGAAAAGATGCATTTGGAAAATATCTTAAATCCTCTTACAAGACAGATTACAGGGCCTTTCACAGGCTTCAACAATCAAAGGTTTGCAAAAAAATTGTCCAAAATATGCCAACTGGTGAGTTCAGATCTACTATTTCACTCTGTAATACCGTTCTTTTCCTATACTAATGCAATTCCGACCCAAATACGTTCTACTTTCCTTTAAAAACACTTTAGCAACTCCCCGAGAACCCTCAGGTGACCGTTGCATCCACTGCGGTGTAAACACATTAATTCAACACCAGATCTGAAGCAGCGCACATGTAATCGATGTAAACCGGCAACAGCATTACATTTTCATGAATACCACAGTGAAACTCCACCTTGGTGAAAGTTTGACTGGTATGAGAATCCTTCCTTCAGTTTGATGTTGGTGTTTGGTGTGGAAGAGGTCCAGGGGTAGCTGTCGTTAGCTGTCTCAGACTCTCTTTCTTTTAACCCTCTCGATTTCATAAAAGGCACAAGAACTAGGTTTGTCATCAGGTTTGATACATTTAATAACAAAAACTAGAGGTACTTAATCTATTTGAAAATACTTCACCAATCATTGCTTAACTCAGCTATTTAAATGGCATTAACAAATCTTCAATCGGCGCAGAAGAAACATTTGCACACAAAAGTTTTGACTTCTACATCAAACAAAACAGGGGTCAGGACATTTATTGCCAGAGTAAACAAATCTGTTTTAAGAAAACAAAGTTTTAAACCTTTTACAATGGGCATCACCAGTTCAGGAGAACATTAACCTGGTTACATTTCCATATTTAAACATGACACGCCTGATTAGAAGTTCTCATTTACAGGCCTGGGATATTTTTCAGTACATCTCCAGCGTGTGTTACATCAATGGGCAAATGTTTGTCCTGAGATTTACGTGGTTGCTTCAGTTTGCAAAGAAAAGTGATTGCCACAAAGGACACTGGAAAAATAAAACGCCATCCAATCAAGAGGACTCGGCACTTTTAAAATAGCTTTCACTGCAAGTCTGATGCTAAAACAATGAACACTTAATTGCGTCTGCAAAGAGTAACTTTACGGAACTGATCTGATTAAATACAAACCACAAGATTACAGTAAAAGCTCCTGCTAGGCTGATGGATATTTAAGAAGTGTTGAACACGAGGGCCAGGAAAAGACAATTCCTGACACCAAAACAAATCAATGTCATCTCCAGATGCAAACACTTCCCCAGACCTAAAGCCCACATTTGGGTCCTGGAGGGTCGTTTATTCCTACGACAATTCTCAAACTTAAGACAATTAACCCCGGCGTCAAATTTCATATTTGATCAGCCTGGGACGACTTCATCTGAAGCCTTTCCAGATCTTCCCAGTCTAGGACAAACACGATAAGTGCATGTCTGGCTGGGACTCGCGAGCGTAAGATAAAAAGAAAACGCCACGTGGCCCCCCATAGATACAGGGAGCACTCTTTACAAAGCAAATGAGCATTAAATCTTTATTTAAAATTGCATATATATATATCTTATATAGATCATATTTTATATATCTATATATAATATATTTTTATATATATATATATCTATTATATCTTACTGAAAAGGTATCTCAAAAAATAAAAGGTAAACAACTACTTAATTAGCTATGTGAAGCTTTTATGAAACACGTAATCTGGTTCGAACAGTTCTCCCTTCTCCATGAACGCGCGGCAGCACGCGGCCGCAAAATACCGCGCTGGAGCGGAAAACGGGGCTGCGGGGGAATGAATGGCGGATAAAAACTCTACAGCACTAAGGGTTTCGATGCGCACAACAAAAGAGGAGGGTACAAAAAAAACGGAATCCTCCGGCAAAAAGTGGAGTTTGTCCCTCCAAAAAAGCACGGAAAATGGCTTCGGCTGCACGTGCATGGGCTCTAGCTGAGTAAAGGTACACCAACCCCCGCGCGTGCTAAAGCGAGACCAACGGTCGCCCCGCGTACAGAGAAACGACTACAGTCGATTCCCACCGGTTCTTTAATAAAACTACGAATATCTACATCGCCAAAAAGTTCCCGGGCCTAGATTCCCACGCCTCTTCGCCTTCGTTTCACAAACACCGGGTTTACCTGCTGTTATAAGTTCAAGGCGGCGTGAAACGACGCCGTCAAGGCTGTCCCCGCGTTCCTGCCAGCAGCTGCGGAAGTATTTGTTCTCGTTTCCATGTGGAGTTGTGAGTTAAAGAGGATTTAAACACCCAACACGTCCGACGTGGCGAACTGTTTTAGTATCACCCTTTCTTCAAGAAGTAATAGGAGGGGCACACGACTGGCGTTGCTGCTGCGGCTGCTGCTGCTGCTGAACCGCTGTGTCGATTCGGCAATGGATCCTGCTCACGGCCGCGCGCTCTGGAAACAGATGAACCAAAAAGCTTAAGCACGCTCCGCAAAACGGACTTGAGCGAGCAGAAATAACGTCCCCACCCCAACTAGACGTATGGAACCGCCCACTTAGATTGGATTTTTTTGTTTTTTTGCATGTATGCATTTGCTTTTGGGAAGAGCGGCTGCTGTCACATCTAGTTTATATATATATATAACCATATATATATCTACTATATATTATAATATCTATATTATTATTTTTTTTTTTGTTTTTGCGGAATGCATCAATATTGCACCAGTTTATATGTGATTCTGATTTATAATATTAGCGCTGCACTCGTCATGTACAAAATTATCTGTTCTTCCCCAGTAAATGGTTCATCGGTTATGCATGACTTAATAACTGTTAAGCGGTCAGGTTCTTTGGAGACATCCACAAACGTTGGCATAAGCTCAGGGCTCATCTAACAGTGGTGAATTGAGGAAGGGAACGGGGCACCCTGCATAATATAATGTTTGCTGCCCCCCTGGATGGATGAAAAATGGAAAATGAATTACTTTCAGGGGTTGGTGGTGATTGCGTGAAATCATTTACACAGTATTATTAATTTGGCCCAGTATTATTAAACTTGCATCAGCTGCGTATCTTTTTTGATCTGTAGATTATAATATAGTTGATGTACATGTTTATTTATTAGTTACAGTTACAACGAGAACCCTGGCAGAGTGTGATCTCTGATCTGTTCGTCTGTTTTGAACTAGAGAACATGTGCTGTACTTTTACACCATTGTTGTTTAATAGGCATCTTTCACATAAATACAAACGTGCTTGTTTTCCTTCATCTCTTGTGCTTCTCTTTTACTATAAACACAGCTCCTCTCTGCCAGCGCTGGCGAGCAGTGAGGTCAGCCGTGGCTCACCGTTGCTTGGAGGCCAGTGAAACCTTTTTTGTCCAGTGAAAGCTTTCAGAACTGTCACACCTGCTTAGGCCTTTAGCACCACTTACCACCACCCTCCGCTCCCCTTTTCCCCTCAGCCTTCTCCCAGGAGTTAACACACTCTGGTTTGGCGATGTCAGACTATTCCAGGCGCTCACTTGAAGGGGCTGCTGACTGCTGGGGGTCTTTGGGCTTTGTTTAGCTAAGCGTTTATATTCCTCTCTTTTTCTTCCTCCCTGCTGCTTTTTGTGCTTTGCCTCTCTCCTTCTTCTTCTTAACTTTTTTCCAGGGCCGTGATTTAGAATTCACAGGGGCCCCAGGACAAAATGTTTATAGTAGTCTAAAGGACTTCACAGGGTTAATCACGGTGTTGTGTAATGCTGTATCTTTTGATTTCTAGCATATGTAAATAAATATCATAGGCTATTATTTATTAATGCCATTGTGCTATCTTCTTATTTAAAAAGCTTTTAAAGATGATCAAGTGATTAACACTCGCTGTTCATTGTAGAGTGGAACAATGATACTTTGTTAACTAAAGCTGTCATTTGCCTTAGCATATAAAATGTGTACTTTATTTATTTTATAATGCTATTTGTTTATTTACAATTTTTTTTTTTTTTTACAAGATGGAACAGTATCTAAAATGTTACCCATACAGTTGCATATCACAGTAACATAAGCCTCACTGGAGCAAGTAAATCAAGCTAATATGGAGAAAAACACCCATGGTTTTATTAACTACTGGAGTATTGTTTTCCTGAAGTGCTGATGTTAGAGCGCACATCAGGCTCTGACTTCTCACATTGTGAAGCCAATGAATAGTGACTTTTCAAGCCAATATGAAAGGCAGATCTCAGTGTGAGGAAATTGTTGGAGTTGTTTCTCCCAATGACTCGCATCTCAAACAGAGTTCATTCTCACTTAATCTCTCTCTGTATCCCTTTTTGCTTTCTCAAAGTGAATTTCTTAATATATGAAAGACAGACGTGCAAAACGTGAGAAAGCTTGACTAGGGTTTCTTAAAAATGAAGATTGAAAACTAACTTCAAACCCAAACAATCAATCTGACCTGAAGGGAAGCTGATTAATGGATTATTTTAAAGAAAATATGTTAAAATTAGCACTCCAATGTGTTTGATGTGAAATAACTACAGCACTACTTTTAGAAAGGCCTCTAATGGCACTCAGGTAACACTTTTCCACATGTCACAGCTACAGGAGCTCAGATGATTAATCCAGCATAGCAAAAAAGCATAAGATACACTAATGATGCTGGAATAATCACTTCAAGCTAACAACACTTTTCAAAGCTTTTCCGCAGCACCAAACCGCTTATACCACTGGCTGAGAGTGAAATGGAAATGTGTTTGGGCTTTCCCCTCTTTTTTGGTCAGTTTTGATATAGACAGGATGTCAGGGTGGTCTGGAGTCTTATCCGCTGCACGTTTGAATTTGGTTCCCCCAAATCAGACCTGTAATGATACAGAGAGGGGGGAAAAATACAGATTCCCTGCAGGTTCAGGAGTCTAAAAGGTTTCCTTATAAGACCCTGACTGCAAAAATGTCTGCGTAATGGTGTGTGATTCCACAGTTTGGTCGCTGCGGTACATAAGGTTAAATTGCAACAAACACTGGATGCATTGAGCTGACCTTGTGCAGATTAATTAAATTCAAGAAAAAAAAGGGCTGGTTTAAAAAAAGTTCTAGAGATGATGGGGTACTAAATTATAAAAGATGGTACCTTTGAAATTTTAATGAGCAATTTTAAATCCCCATAGTATGCGATTCACTTCTTATCAAAATTTCAAGGATTTTTGAGCATATATATATATATATATATAATAATATATATATATATTATATATATAATTTATTTAAATATATTTTAAAAAAACCTTTTTAAAAATTTTTAATTAAAATAGAAAAATGTAATTTATTACTATGACAGTGCTGAAATTTCAGCACAAAAATTTTCAATTATCAGTGACCCTTTTAAAAAGTCTTTTCTAATCTGTTGATTGCTAAAGATTAAAGATTATATATTTCTTTAAAAATAGTGGTGAATATTTTTTTAAAATATATTATTTTTAATAATAATTTAATACAAATTTAATGTATTATGGTTTATCTTGTTTTACATTATAAACATCATTACTGTCACTTGAGATCAATTAAAATTTTCCTTGCTTAATAAAAGTTTTCATTAAATTCAAACATAGTTGTCAAAAATGGTCTCATTTTTCTTTTATTTCAGACAATCATCTGAGCAATGTTGAAAATTTAAATGAAGCATAACTAAAACAACCTATTGGCTTTTATTGTTTAATCTCATCTTCTCTCTTTTATATAGCTCTTTTTAATGGGAAGTTTTTCTGTTGAATCTTTCTTTACCTAAAAGTATCCACACCCATTTCCACAACAGAGGAAACAGTGGTTTTCTTCCTTCACATGCTGCCAAACAAAAGCTTCAACTTTGGAAGACAGGTTTGTAAACTTACTTTTAGTTGTTTGATTAACTCCCATATGTTTATAAGTGTTACCTCAGGTCTCCCCAGGTGGGTGCTGCAAACCCCATCCTAAAGGCGCCTTTGTTTGGGTGAATGCTTATCTTTCTCTTGTCCACCTGACTCATTCCAAAACACACAATGTAGACAAGCAGTTAGGGAAACGGGCCCTGGTTTTAAAAATGGCGACTGCCAACTTACTTCCTCACACATAAACCAGCCATATATACCCCCAAGCAATGTTTCAGTGCCCCAGAAGCTCTAAAACCACGCATCCTCATATGAACCAACAAAATTGGGTTTAATTGGAGAAATTTCCTTTCTTCTTATTTAAAATTTGTTCCATCATTTAGGTGGCCTCCGTGTGTGGTGTTTGTCATTCATGTCACTGACAGCATGCCAATGCATTAAATGACTTTATAATTACTTGTGCATCAAGATTTGCCCCTCGCATGCCATTATCATCTGAACAGATTTGTCTGACTTTATTCAATCTATATGTATTGAAACCAAGCAAGTAGACATTTGAGCATCTGCAAGTTTGGGGACGATATTTGAGTTGCTGAAATTCCTTGAGGAACCTCTCAGGTTGCGCTTAAAGGTAGCTACTAATTACCGCTTTTTACAGGTGGTGCATTTTAAAGATCGAAGGTCAATGTGATGCACAAGCGAAAGCAAATTACCGTGGTATGTGTATATGCATAATTCAAAAAGCTAGGCTGAATATGAGCCTAAAGGAAATCATCAACTGCCTACAGTGGAGATTAACCAGGACAGAAAGGAAGGAGAGCCACCATGAAGTAAACTATGCCGTACATGTACAGGGCCAGACTGTTTCTGATCCTAACGCCTGTCAACGAAGATGCGCAAGAGCCCTCAGCACTTGTGTGGTTTTCACCCCAGAGTATATTCTCAATGTCAGGCTGACCGTTGTTCCTGAAAGCACATATGCACACCCAGCAGCGGGGCTCACTTTCTGCCAGAGACACAAACACTCGGAGGATGGAGGGTGTAAATGACCTTTTAGAGCAGAGGGGCTGAAAGACAGCCAAAAGCAGCTTAACTGGAAATTACTGTAAATCATGCACTCAAGAATTCCTACATTCACTGTTGTCCATATAAATATGTGTATATGTTCTAAATGCACCAAAAAAGCCCAAAAAATATATTTCTATATTATAGATGATACAATATATTTACATAAATACATTTCTTTTGATAAGCTCAGTATTTTTTTGGCCACAAATATTTATATATATCTACCTATACTACTCATTTATATATCTATACACTTACTCTTTCCAAAGGGTATGAGGGGTTTCTTTATTTATTTTAATTACTTCCAGCAAGAATGTACATAAGAATTAATATAAAGGAACAAAGTGTAAAATGACATTTTTTATTTACGTAAGTTACAAAAGATTTCTTTTTTCTGGTATTGATTTGATTGATTGATTAGAGTTGATTTTGATTGATTGATCTTTTCTATTCATCAGAAGTATCCTAAAAAAATGGGATCAGTTTCCTACATTAATTTTGCTATGCCAACATTGATAATAATCAATGATGCAGCAAATCAGCGAGGAATAAATTACACATTACATTTTAATATATGTTAAAATAGAAAAACAGCTATTTTAAATTGCAATAAAGAAAAGCAGGTTAAAAGTTAGTGTATTTTTGTCAAAAAAAAAATGCAGTAGAGGTTTTTTTAAAAAAAAAACAATAAAAAATCTTACCCCAAACTTTTTGAACTTTATACATTTGTCATTTACTGAGAAATGTTTTTAACATTTGAAATATATTTCCTTGCCCTTGAAGTACATCAGAAATATATATTGGTTATCTAAAAGTTGAAATGAAAAAAAACAAAATGGCATCTTTATCTCATATTGGTTTTCTATTTCATTAGTTTGCCATCAGCAAAACTTGCTGACAAGGTGTTGTGGGTGGCTTGACTAGGTCATTGTTTAGTTGTTGGCTGAAGAACGTTGCTTAGGAGGCGTTGAAGATTGCTGAACGTCCTAGTCCTCAACAGCCACATACTTAGGAGTCATGTACATGATAAATCCACTGGAGATTATTTTCATATAATTGTTAATAAAAATCGTCGCGGCATGGTGAAAATCCAGGCAAAATAATACTTTGAAATAATTACATGCTCATGTCCCTCAACATCAACAAAACTATAATACATTGTACGGTTTCCTTCAGGTAGTCTGAAGCACAAACAGTGCAGGACAAGTTATGATTCAGAGTTTAATACTCTTTAGGCCAGAGGTTTATTCAGATCTCAACCATACTTAGCAAACATCCTTGATAACACACTGCTACATTTTTCAGTGGTAACTGGCTGCACATTGATGTGAATCTATTCCAACTCGTCCCAAGGCCTGTAGAAAATGCAAGCTTCAAAAAGCTACATTGGTGCAGGAGGAGGGAAAAGAGAGGCCGTGAGGTGAGCTTTTAAGACTCCAGACTGTGCTGCTCATTGGAAATGGATGTGTCCTTGCCTCTCTGAAAGCTTTTGAAGTCCTCTCTTTGATATAACAGGTGTGTAAAAATCTATGTGGCCATGACATAACTGAAAGAATGAGCCATCAGGGGACTTCTGAGAGAGTTAATGTACCATCAGATAAAAAAAAACCCTAAGACCCCTGGAGAGATGGAGCGGGCACATCCCAAAGATTTCACCACTCATTCAGTAGTAATAGAAGGTTTATTTTAAATGTGCTTTCAGTGCATGTCTTAAAAAAAGCATAAATAAAGTGCACAAAAAAGCCCCAGGATAATCTTCATCAGGGGCTTAGATCTGTCTGTGGGGTCTTATTTCAGGAGACTTACAGATTGATAATTGAGGTCAGCACATTTAAATAGCTTTTCTGGCCACTCAAAAGCCGCTTTGTAGAAGGGGGAATCTCCTCACCACCACCACAGTGCAGCATCCACTGACATCCACGGCAGCCATACAAAGAGAATTAACTACCAAGGCCCACAGCTTGCTGGTGTGGAGAGTGGAGACAGAGTACAGCCGCACTGGCAGATATGCGGGGATTGTTAGGGAGGCCAAGTGATGGTCAGAGAGGCCATCGGGTGAATTCAAAGCCAGGCTGTACCGGCACACACACTTCTACCCCTTTTTCTTTTTGGAAAAAGACATCCTGGGGATTTTTTTTTTAATGACCACAGAGAGTCAGGGACCTCAGTTTAATCGTCTTATCCCAAGGACGGTGCTTATGCTGGACAGTATAGTGTCCCCATCACTTTCACATCAAAGTGTTAGGACCTACACACAGACCACAGGGCAGCACCCCCTGCTGGCTTTCTCCTCCTCCCCTTCACTCAACACCTCCCCTCTTCCAGCAGCTTACCTAGTTTTCTCCTGTGCAGGAGGCGTCTCCCTCATCCAGACACCGGACCAGGCCTCAACCCCTGTCAAGCTTCCTCAGTGGGTAACCAGTCTTGTGCTGCAGGGTGACATGGCTGCGGACAACTCACATGCTAGTTGTAATCTTAAAATGCCCTTAAATGCTGGGTACTACTTTATTGATAGCTGAGGACTTGCATCATTGTCTATCTATTCACTTTAATTTAAGAAGACTTATGTTTACTGTAAATATTACTGATTTTTCTTCTTTTCTTTTTTTTTTTCTTTTTTTTGCTTATTGCTTATTCAATGTACAGTCTAATTCATAAGGCTACAATATAAATTACAAGATTTTTTTTATGTTTTGAAAAAATGTATATTTTACTAAGGTTGTATCTATTTCTTGACTCAAAAATTAATTTCGAGAACTGTTTATATTGGTGAGTAAAATATTATTGCTAAATTTAAAAAATAACGGTTTTCTTTATCTGAAAATATAATTTTAAAAATGTAATTATAATTGTAAAATGTAAATTATTTCTGTGATAAAGCTGAATTTTTAGCCATATCCAGTCTTCAGTGTCCGTGATCCTTCAGAAATGATTCATATATAATTGCGTCAAAAACATTCTTATTATTATCAATGTTAAAACAGTTGTGCTGCTTAATATTTTTGGAAACCATAATCTTTTTTCAGAATTCTTGAAAATAAGAAACATTATTTGAAAAACAAGTATTGTTATATTCACATTATTAATGTATTTCTGCATTGACAATTATATATCATGAAAATAAAATAATGTAAAAAATATTTTGGCTGTGTATGCCACACAAAACCCCACACACAAACACACAATATACATCCTAGCATTCACAAGAGTTATATATAGATTTTTAAATACATCTAAATTCTTTTTTTTAGATGGACCCATGAAGACACATTTTTATTGTAGACAGGAAAAATTAGCTTTAACCCTATTTGACAAGCTTCTCTTGCTTGAAGGAAAAAGTGGTCATTTCAAGGATTATGTTATGATTTCGTTGAGCAGCAAAAAAAAAAAAAAAAAAATTGTTTAAATTTTAAATCAAAAAATTT